>NC_042964.1:186539-192327 GCF_901001165.1 Salmo trutta | reverse complement strand
GCCATCACAAAGCCCTGACCTCAATCCTATAGAAAATTTGTGGGCAGAACTGAAAAAGCGTGTGCGAGCAAGGAGGCCTACAAACCTGACTCAGTTACACCAGCTCTGTCAGGAGGAATGGGCCAAAATGAACCCAACTTATTGTGGTAAGGTTGTGGAAGGCTACCCAAAATGTTTGACCCAAGTTAAACAATTTAAAAGGCAATGCTACCAAATACTAATTGAGTGTATGTAAACGTTTGACCCACTGGAATGTGATTGAAAGAAATAAAAGCTGAAATAAATCAAATCTCTCTACTATTATTCTGACATTTCACATTCTTAAAATAAAGTGGTGATCCCAACTGACCTAAAACTATAATTTTTACTAGGATTAAATGTCAGAAATTGTGAAAAACTGAGTTTAAATGTATATGGCTAAGGTTTATGTAAACTTCCGACTTCAACTGTACATACTATAGGAACAACAAGAAGAGGGGTTATACACAGTAAAATATATCCCCTATAGATCTACATACTATAGGAACAACAAGGAGAGGGTTTATACACAGTAAAATATATCCCCTATAGATCTACATACTATAGGAACAACAAGGAGAGGGTTTATACACAGTAAAATATATCCTCTATAGATCTACATACTATAGGAACAACAAGGAGAGTGTTTATACACAGTAAAATATATCCTCTATAGATCTACATACTATAGGAACAACAAGGAGAGGGTTTATACACAGTAAAATATATCCTCTATAGATCTACATACTATAGGAACAACAAGGAGAGGGTTTATACACAGTAAAATATATCCTCTATAGATCTACATACTATAGGAACAACAAGGAGAGGGTTATACACAGTAAAATATATCCTCTATAGATATACATACTATAGGAACAACAAGGAGAGTGGTTATACACAGTAAAATATATCCTCTATAGATATACATACTATAGGAACAACAAGGAGAGTGTTTATACACAGTAAAATATATCCCCTATAGATCTACATACTATAGGAACAACAAGGAGAGTGTTTATACACAGTAAAATATATCCTCTATAGATCTACATACTATAGGAACAACAAGGAGAGTGTTTATACACAGTAAAATATATCCCCTATAGATCTACATACTATAGGAACAACAAGGAGAGGGTTTATACACAGTAAAATATATCCTCTATAGATCTACATACTATAGGAACAACAAGGAGAGGGTTTATACACAGTAAAATATATCCTCTATAGATCTACATACTATAGGAACAACAAGGAGAGGGTTATACACAGTAAAATATATCCTCTATAGATCTACATACTATAGGAACAACAAGGAGAGGGTTTATACACAGTAAAATATATCCCCTATAGATCTACATACTATAGGAACAACAAGGAGAGGGTTATACACAGTAAATATATCCTCTATAGATCTACATACTATAGGAACAACAAGGAGAGGGTTTATAACACAGTAAAATATATCCTCTATAGATCTACATACTATAGGAACAACAAGGAGAGGGTTTATACACAGTAAAATATATCCTCTATAGATCTACATACTATAGGAACAACAAGGAGAGGGTTATACACAGTAAAATATATTCTCTATAGATCTACATACTATAGGAACAACAAGGAGAGGGGTTATATTTGAGACTGTTTCATGTTGACATTTCAGCTCTAAAGCCTTTCTGAAGACTAGCCATCAATACAAGAATAAAATGCATTGTAAAAGGATGACTGTACAGGAAAACAGGACAAAAACAGACCTGGCATTTTTATGAATTTTTTTAATTTAACCTTTATTTAACTAGGTAGGCCAGTTGAGAACAAGTTCTCATTTACAACTGCGACCTGGCCAAGATAAAGCAAAGCAGTGCGACAAAAACAACAACACAGAGTTGTTGTCACCCAAATAGCACCCTAGTCTCTATATAGTGCACTACTTTTGGCCAAAGCCCTATGAGAACCCTAGTCCCTATATAGTGCACTACTTTGACAGGGCACTATGGGCCCTAGTAGTTTACTAGACTGTATAAAGGGAATAGGGCTCCATTTGGGACATGAGCAGAGGCTATATGAGGCCTACCTGTAGCGAGCACCTGCTCATACAGACAGCGCAACGGTGGGTCATGGTTACGGGGACGTCTCCTAGGAAACAGACAAGACCCAGGTATCCAAAATCCTTCAACTTGACACGTTGCTTGGCACGCTCAGACACTCGTTCACTCTTCAGGATCTTGTACAGAACCTGCGTCAACGACCAAGGAGGAGAGCAGGAGATTTGTGTTTGATGAGATTTTAACAACACTGACCTACGGCTCAGATAAACTAGGAAGGATGGGGAGATTGTGTATTGAGTGTATGACTAGGTAAAACTCTGAACATAGAATGGCTATAGTTACAGTATCTTCGGTAAATTCCCCAACATGCACCGGTTAGTGTGATGTGGTGGTAGTGTGATGTGGTGGTAGTGTGATGTGGTGGGTGGTGTGATGGTGGGTGGTGGTGTGATGGTGGTGGTGGTGTGATGGTGGTGGTGGTGTGATGGTGGTGGTGGTGTGTGATGTGGTGGTAGTGTGATGTGGTGGTGGTGTGATGTGGTGGTGGTGTGATGGTGGTGGTGTGTGATGTGGTGGTGGTGTGTAGTTGGTGGTGGTGGTGTGTGATGTTGGTGGTGTGATGTGGTGGTGTGGGGTGGTGTGATGTGGTGGTGGTAGGTGTGATGTGGTGGTGGAGGGTGTGATGTGGGGTGGTGTGATGTGGTGGTGTGATGTGGTGGTGGTGTGATGTGGTGGTGGTGTGATGTGGTGGTGGTGTGGTGTGGTGGTGGTGTGGTGGTGGTGTGATGGTGGTGTGATGTGGTGGTGGTGTGATGTGGTGGTGGTGTGGTGTGGTGGTGGTGTGATGGTGGTGTGATGTGGTGGTGGTGTGATGTGGTGGTGGTGTGGTGTGGTGGTGGTGTGATGGTGGTGTGATGTGGTGGTGGTGTGATGTGATGGTGGTGTGATGTGGTGGTGGTGTGGTGTGGTGGTGGTAGTGTGATGTGGTGGTAGTGTGATGTGGTGGTGGTGTGATGGTGGTGTGATGTGGTGGTGGTGTGATGTGGTGGTGGTGTGGTGTGGTGGTGGTGTGATGTGATGGTGGTGTGATGTGGTGGTGGTGTGGTGGTGGTGTGGTGGTGGTAGTGTGATGTGGTGGTGGTGTGATGTGGTGGTGGTGTGATGGTGGTGTGATGTGGTGGTGGTAGAGTGATGTGGTGGTGGTAGAGTGATGTGGTGGTGGTAGAGTGATGTGGTGGTGGTGGTGGTGTGATGTGGTGGTGGTGATGTGGTGGTGGTGGTGTGATGTGGTGGTGGTGGTGTGATGTGGTGGTGGTGTGATGTGGTGGTCGTGGTGGTGTGATGTGGTGGTGGTGTGATGTGGTGGTTGTGGTGTGATGTGGTGGTGGTGGTGTGATGTGATGTGGGGGTGGTAGTGTGATGTGGTGGTGGTGATGGTGGTAGTGTGATGTGGTGGTGGTGATGGTGGTAGTGTGATGTGGTGGTGGTAGTGTAATGGTGGTGGTGGTGGTGTGATGTGGTGGTGGTGGTGGTGTGATGTGGTGGTGGTGTGATGGTGGTGTGATGTGGTGGTGGTAGTGTGATGTGGTGGTGGTGTGATGGTGGTGTGATGTGGTGGTGGTGTGGTGGTGGTAGAGTGATGTGGTGGTGGTAGAGTGATGTGGTGGTGGTGTGATGTGGTGGTGGTGGGTGTGATGTGGTGGTGGTGGTGGTGTGATGTGGTGGTGGTGGTGTGATGTGGTGGTGGTGTGATGTGGTGGTAGTGTGATGTGGTGGTCGTGGTGTGATGGTGTGATGTGGTGGTGGTGTGATGTGGTGGTGGTGTGATGTGGTGGTGGTGGTGGTGTGATGTGGTGGTCGTGTGATGTGGGGGTGGTAGTGTGATGTGGTGGTGGTGATGTGATGTGATGTGGGGGTGGTAGTGTGATGTGGTGATGGTGTGGTGGTGGTGGTAGTGTGATGTGGTGGTAGTGTGATGTGGTGGTGGTGTGATGTGGTGGTGGTGTGATGGTGGTGGTAGTGTGATGTGGTGATGGTGTGATGTGGTGGTGGTGGTGGTGTGATGTGGTGGTGGTGTGATGGTGGTGGTAGTGTGATGTGGTGGTAGTGTGATGTGGTGGTGGTGTGATGTGGTGGTCGTGATGTGATGTGATGTGGGGGTGGTAGTGTGATGTGGTGATGGTGTGATGTGGTGGTGGTGGTAGTGTGATGTGGTGGTGTGATGTGGTGGTGGTGGTGGTGTGATGTGGTGGTCGTGGTGTGATGTGGTGGTGTGATGTGGTGGTGGTGTGATGTGGTGGTGGTGGTGTGATGTGATGTGGGGGTGGTAGTGTGATGTGGTGGTAGTGATGTGATGTGGGGGTGGTAGTGTGATGTGGTGGTGGTGATGGTGGTAGTGTGATGTGGTGGTGGTGATGGTGGTAGTGTGATGTGGTGGTGGTAGTGTAATGGTGGTGGTGGTGGTGTGATGTGGTGGTGGTGTGATGGTGGTGTGATGTGGTGGTGGTGTGGTGGTGGTAGTGTGATGTGGTGGTGGTGTGATGTGGTGTGATGTGGTGGTGGTAGAGTGATGTGGTGGTGGTGTGATGTGGTGGTGGTGGTGTGATGTGGTGGTGGTGGTGTGATGTGGTGGTGGTGGGTGTGATGTGGTGGTGGCGGTGTGATGTGGTGGTGGTGTGATGTGGTGGTGGTGGTGTGATGTGGTGGTGGTGTGATGTGGTGGTGGTGTGATGTGGTGGTGGTGGTGTGATGTGGTGGTGGTGTGATGTGGTGGTAGTGTGATGTGGTGGTGGTGTGATGTGGTGGTGTGATGTGGTGGTAGTGTGATGTGGTGGTGGTAGTGTAATGGTGGTGGTGGTAGTGTGATGTGGTGGTGGTAGTGTAATGGTGGTGGTGGTGGTGTGATGTGGTGGTGGTGGTGTGATGTGGTGGTGGTGGTAGTGTGGTGTGGTGGTGGTGTGATGTGGTGGTAGTGTGATGTGGTGGTGGTGGTGGTGGTGTGATGTGGTGTGATGTGGTGGTCGTGGTGGGATGTGGTGGTGGTGTGATGTGGTGGTGGTGGTGTGATGTGATGTGGGGGTGGTAGTGTGATGTGGGGGTGGTAGTCTGATGTGGGGGTGGTAGTGTGATATGGTGGTAGTGTGATGTGGTGGTGGTAGTGTGATGTGGTGGTAGTGTGATGTGGTGGTGGTGGTAGTGGTGTGGTGGTGGTATTGTGATGTGGTGGTAGTGGTGGTGTGATGTGGTGGTGGTGTGATGTGGTGGTGGTGTGATGTGGTGGTGGTGTGATGTGGTGGGTGGTGTGATGTGGTGGTAGTGTGATGTGGTGGTGGTGTGATGTGGTGGTGGTGGTGGTGGTGTGGTGTGATGTGGTGGTGGTGGTGGTAGTGTGATGTGGTGGTGGTAGTGGTGTGGTGGTGGTATTGTGATGTGGTGGTAGTAGTGTGATGGTGGTGGTGGTAGTAGTGTGATGTGGTGGTGGTAGTGTAACGGTGGTGTGATGCAGCAGACTGACTCACCCTGAAGACTCTCTCCCTGACCTCGTCTCCAAAGCTGGGTTTGAGCAGCAGACAGTAGAGCTGTTCTACTCCCCACTCCAACAGTACAGCCTGGACCTGCTCTCTGGGAGGGCTGCTCCTCAACAGACTGTAAACCACATCTAATGCACTCACCACCTGATGGAGAGAGAGAGAGAGAGGAGAGGGAGGGGAGGGGAG
>NC_042964.1:157500-186439 GCF_901001165.1 Salmo trutta | reverse complement strand
TGTCCCTGAGTTGCCACAACAGGCCAGTCGGACCAACTCTGTGTGTGTGATGGTGTTAATGTTCCCATGACTATACAGAAATAAATGTGTTTTTCGTATGCTGTCTGACTACTCCATTATTACATTAACCCTAACCTTGATAAAACATGTTGAATATCCGTGACCTGAGGGAATGCTTATTGAATGTTGATAATACGTTAACGTGCTAAACTCAGCAGTTGTTTTTGGTTCTTTACAAGACCCGGGAAGTTACAAAGTGACGACATACAGCCCTTGACTTTTTGGAAATTGAACTCCTCTTACTGCTGGCAGTTTTATTAGAATCCCCCTCGCCCCTCGCCTGTGAGAACCATTTAGCACAGGCAAGTCTGTTTAGCCAGCAGGGCATGGACCTCAGCCAGCAGGGCATGGACCTCAGCCAGCAGGACATGGACCTCAGCCAGCAGGACATGGACCTCAGCCAGCAGGGCATGGACCTCAGCCAACAGGGCATGGACCTCAGCCAGCAGGGCATGGACCACAGCCAGCAGGGCATGGACCTCAGCCAGCAGGGCATGGACTTTAGCCAACAGGGCCGGCTCTACAGGGCGGTGAAGCCAGGCATGGAACCCCCAGATATAATTTTTGCTCCTACAGTTTTGTTTCCTCATGAACATAACAAATGGTATACAGTGAGGGAAAAAAGTATTTGATCCCCTGCTGATTTTGTACGTTTGCCCACTGACAAAGAAATGATCAGTCTATAATTTTAATGGTAGGTTTATTTGAAGAGTGAGTGACAGAATAACAAAAAAATCCAGAAAAACGCATGTCAAAAATCTTATAAATTGATTTGCATTTTAATGAGGCAAATAAGTATTTGACCCCCTCTCAATCAGAAAGATTTCTGGCTCCCAGGTGTCTTTTATACAGGTAACGAGCTGAGATTAGGAGCACACTCTTAAAGGAGTGCTCTAATCTCAGCTTGTTACCTGTATAAAAGACACCTGTTCACAGAAGCAATCAATCAGATTCCAAACTCTCCACCATGGCCAAGACCAAAGAGCTCTCCAAGGATGTCAAGGACAAGATTGTAGACCTACACAAGGCTGGAATGGACTACAAGACCATCGCCAAGCAACTTGTTGAGAAGGTGACAACAGTTGGTGCGATTATTCGCAAATGGAAGAAACACAAAAAAACTGTCAATATCGCTCGGCCTGGGACTCCATGCAAGATCTCACCTCGTGGAGATGCAATGATCATGAGAACAGTGAGGAATCAGCCCAGAACTACACGGGAGGATCTTGTCAATGATCTCAAGGCAGCTGGGACCATAGTCACCAAGAAAACAATTGGTAACAGACTACGCCGTGAAGGACTGAAATCCTGCAGCGCCCGCAAGGTCCCCCTGCTCAAAAAGCACATATACATGCCCGTCTGAAGTTTGCCAATGAACATCTGAATGATTCAGAGGACAACTGGGTGCAAGTGTTGTGGTCAGATGAGACCAAAATGGAGCTCTTTGGCATCAACTCAACTCGCCGTTTTTGGAGGAGGAGGAATGCTGTCTATGACCCCAAGAACACCATCCCCACTGTCAAACATGGAGGTGGAAACATTATGCTTTGGGGTTGTTTTTCTGCTAAGGGGACAGGACAACTTCACCGCATCAAAGGGACGATGGACGGGGCCATGTACCGTCAAATCTTGGGTGAGAACCTCCTTCCCTCAGCCAGGGGGAAAATCCCTCCTGAGATGTGTGCAAACCTGGTGGCCAACTACAAGAAACGACTGACCTCTGTGATTGCCAACAAGGGTTTTGCCACCAAGTACTAAGTCATTTTTGCAGAGGGGTCAAATACTTATTTCCCTCATTAAAATGCAAATCAATTTATAACATTTTTGATGTGTTTTTCAGGATTTTTTTTGTTCTGTCTCTCACTGTTCAAATAAACCTACCATTAAAATGATAGACTGATAATTTCTTTGTCAGTGGGCAAACGTACAAAATCAGCAGGGGATCAAATACTTCTTTCCCTCACTGTATGAATTACTATGCCTGGGTTTGCCAATCAAGAGCAAACAGGGAAAGAGGCTATACACCAGACTGGCTTTGTTAAAAATTGCGTTGTAAAGGCTGTACCCCCTTTTTGGGGGAAGGAAGCAACTCCCATGTAGCGACTCATCCAACTTCGCTAACTTTCAGTCTGTGTAAAGGGTCAAACAAATCATCCAACTTCGCTAACTTTCAGACTGTGTAAAGGGTCAAACAAATCATCCAACTTCGCTAACTTTCAGACTGTGTAAAGGGTCAAACAAATCATCCAACTTCGCTAACTTTCAGTCTGTGTAAAGGGTCAAACAAATCATCCAACTTCGCTAACTTTCAGTCTGTGTAAGGGTCAAAACAAATCATCCAACTTCGCTAACTTTCAGTCTGTGTAAAGGGTCAACAAATCATCCAACTTCGCTAACTTTCAGTCTGTGTAAAGGGTCAAACAAATCATCCAACTTCGCTAACTTTCAGTCTGTGTAAAGGGTCAAACAAATCATCCAACTTCGCTAAATTTCAGTCTGTGTAAAGGGTCAAACAAATCGTGGATATTATGCAGAAAAGCTGCTGTGTCACATTACACCACTAATAGGTCTCAAAAATAGTTTTAATGAATGACTTAAAATAGGTTTCAGAATATTGGTCAAGATGAGAGAATAATGGAAGTGAAAGAATTGATTGTTTACATTTAAGGTGTAGCCCGTATTTATGTTTAATGGACAGAGGTCAACGCGTGACCGACAAACACTGTGATATTTATCTTCGGCATGAAGAAAATTACAATTCTATAGCGTAGGAGGTGATTTACAGAATAGCAGGGGAAATGGGAGAGGAGGTGATGGCAGAAATACAACTGATTGTGGTTGTTTCTATTGCCATGATCCTGGCCATTGGAAAAATGACTGCACTCTTTTAAATGAGAAATTGGCAAAAGATTAACAACGACATTCAGACTAGGGAGGCCCCTCAGAGCTTCAGATTAGGGAGGCCCCTCAGAGATTCAGACTAGGGAGGCCCCTCAGAGATTCAGACTAGGAAGGCCCCTCAGAGATTCAGACTGGGGAGGCCCGTCAGAGATTCATACTAGGGAGGCCCCTCAGAGATTCAGACTAGGGAGGCCCCTCAGAGATTCAGACTAGGGAGGCCCCTCAGAGATTCAGACTAGGGAGGCCCCTCAGACAACACCACATCCCAAATTAGACAGTTAAAGTAAACCAATCTGGATTTAATATTATGGTAAAACTTCAAGGGAATGAAATCCCGATGTTAGTGGACACGGGAGCTATTCTGTCCACATTGGTAAACGTTCTGGATTAGAATGACCTCTTTCTAGGAAAACTATTGATGTTTCCGGTAATGTATTTTCAGAACAAGCCCATGCCTTGTGCAGTCGGCCCTATTAATGTTGAACATGATTTCCTGTACTCACCGTCTCAACAGTTTGATGTATTAGGAAGAGATTTGTTAACCAAATTAAATGCAACTATTTGCAGGACTCCAGATGGTGTATTTGTATATATTTTTTTACCCTGCCTCCCACAACATCCTATTAAAAAGGAGGAACCATACACATAGTTACTCTCCCCTGCCCTGAAATGCAAGATCAACTGTTTAACAATGTCGACTTGGTGTTTTACAGAAGTTGGACGTCTCTGAGGAGGTGTTAAAAGATGTTATGCTCCAGTCTAAATTGACCATGCCACCACAGACACTAAAACAAAACCGGAAATGATGCAGAAAACAGTAAGGAGTAGTTCAATCGATAGGGTTTGTTTTAATCTGGTGGACATTTAGTATCTGACTGGTGTATTTTATTTTGGTGAACATTTAGTAAATGACTGGTGTATTTTATTTTGGTGAACATTTAGTATCTGACTGGTGTATTTTAATTTGGTGAACATTTAGTATCTGGCTGGTGTATTTTAATTTGGTGAACATTTACTATCTGACTGGTGTATTTTATTTTGGTGAACATTTGTATCTGGCTGGTGTGTTTTAATTTGGTGAACATTAGTATGTGGCTGGTGTATTTTATTTTGGTGAACATTAGTATCTGGCTGGTGTATTTTAATTTGGTGAACATTTAGTATCTGACTGGGGTATTTTATTTTGGTGAACATTTAGTATCTGACTGGTGTATTTTTATTTGGTGAACATTTAGTATCTGGCTGGTGTATTTTAATTTGGTGAACATTTAGTATCTGACTGGTGTATTTTATTTTGGTGAACATTTAGTAAATGACTGGTGTATTTTATTTTGGTGAACATTTAGTATCTGACTGGTGTATTTTAATTTGGTGAACATTTAGTATCTGGCTGGTGTATTTTAATTTGGTGAACATTTACTATCTGACTGGTGTATTTTATTTTGGTGAACATTTGTATCTGGCTGGTGTGTTTTAATTTGGTGAACATTAGTATGTGGCTGGTGTATTTTATTTTGGTGTACATTAGTATCTGGCTGGTGTATTTTAATTTGGTGAACATTTAGTATCTGACTGGTGTATTTTATTTTGGTGAACATTTAGTATCTGACTGGTGTATTTTTATTTGGTGAACATTTAGTATCTGGCTGGTGTATTTTAATTTGGTGAACATTTAGTATCTGACTGGTGTATTTTATTTTGGTGAACATTTAGTATCTGGCTGGTGTATTTTCTTTTGGTGAACATTGGTATCTGGCTGGTGTGTTTTAATTTGGTGGACATTTAGTATCTGGCTGGTGTGTTTTATTTTGGTGAACATTTAGTATCTGACTGGTGTATTTTATTTTGGTGAACATTTAGTATCTGGCTGGTGTATTTTATTTTGGTGAACATTGGTATCTGGCTGGTGTGTTTTAATTTGGTGAACATTAGTATGTGGCTGGTGTATTTTATTTTGGTGAACATTAGTATCTGGCTGGTGTGTTTTAATCTGGTGAACATTAGTATCTGGCTGGTGTATTTTATTTTGGTGGACATTTAGTATCTGGCTGGTGTGTTTTATTTTGGTGAACATTAGTATCTGGCTGGTGTATTTTATTTTGGTGGACATTTAGTATCTGGCTGGTGTGTTTTATTTTGGTGAACATTAGTATCTGGCTGGTGTGTTTTATTTTGATGGACATTTAGTATCTGGCTGGTGTATTTTAATATCTGGCTGGTGTATTTTATTTTGGTGAACATTAGCATCTGGCTGGTGTATTTTATTTTGGTGAATATTAGTATCTGGCTGGTGTACTTTATTTTGGTGAACATTTAGTATCTGGCTGGTGTATTTTATTTTGGTGAACATTAGTATCTGGCTGGTGTATTTAATTTTGGTGAACATTATTATCTGGCTGGTGTATTTTATTTTGGTGAACATTAGTATCTGGCTGGTGTGTTTTATTTTGGTGGACATTTATTATCTGGCTGGTGTATTTTAATATCTGGCTGGTGTATTTTATTTTGGTGAACATTAGTATCTGGCTGGTGTATTTTATTTTGGTGAACATTTAGTATCTGACTGGTGTATTTTATTTTGGTGAACATTTGTATCTGGCTGGTGTGTTTTAATTTGGTGAACATTTAGTATCTGACTGGTGTATTTTATTTTGGTGAACATTTGTATCTGGCTGGTGTGTTTTAATTTGGTGAACATTAGTATGTGGCTGGTGTATTTTATTTTGGTGAACATTAGTATCTGGCTGGTGTGTTTTAATCTGGTGAACATTAGTATCTGGCTGGTGTATTTTGGTGGACATTTAGTATCTGGCTGGTGTGTTTTATTTTGGTGAACATTAGTATCTGGCTGGTGTATTTTATTTTGGTGGATATTTAGTATCTGGCAGGTGTGTTTTATTTTGGTGAACATTAGTATCTGGCTGGTGTGTTTTATTTTGGTGGACATTTAGTATCTTGCTGGTGTATTTTAATATCTGGCTGGTGTGTTTTATTTTGGTGAACATTAGCATCTGGCTGGTGTATTTTATTTTGGTGAATATTAGTATCTGGCTGGTGTACATTATTTTGGTGAACATTTAGAATCTGGCTGGTGTATTTTATTTTGGTGAACATTAGTATCTGGCTGGTGTATTTAATTTTGGTGAACATTAGTATCTGGCTGGTGTATTTTATTTTGGTGGACATTATTATCTGGCTGGTGTATTTTAATATCTGGCTGGTGTATTTTATTTTGGTGAACATTAGTATCTGGCTGGTGTGTTTTAATCTGGTGAACATTAGTATCTGGCTGGTGTATTTTATTTTGGTGGACATTTAGTATCTGGCTGGTGTGTTTTATTTTGGTGAACATTAGTATCTGGCTGGTGTATTTTATTTTGGTGGACATTTAGTATCTGGCTGGTGTGTTTTATTTTGGTGGACATTTTTAGTATCTGGCTGGTGTGTTTTATTTTGGTGAACATTAGTATCTGGCTGGTGTATTTTAATTTGGTGAACATTTAGTATCTGACTGGTGTATTTTATTTTGGTGAACATTTAGTATCTGGCTGGTGTATTTTATTTTGGTGAACATTGGTATCTGGCTGGTGTGTTTTAAATTGGTGAACATTAGTATGTGGCTGGTGTATTTTATTTTGGTGAACATTAGTATCTGGCTGGTGTGTTTTATTTTGGTGAACATTAGTATCTGGCTGGTGTATTTTATTTTGGTGAACATTTGTATCTGGCTGGTGTGTTTTAATTTGGTGAACATTAGTATGTGGCTGGTGTATTTTATTTTGGTGAACATTAGTATCTGGCTGGTGTGTTTTAATCTGGTGAACATTAGTATCTGGCTGGTGTATTTTATTTTGGTGGACATTTAGTATCTGGCTGGTGTGTTTTATTTTGGTGAACATTAGTATCTGGCTGGTGTATTTTATTTTGGTGGACATTTAGTATCTGGCTGGTGTGTTTTATTGTGGTGGACATTTAGAATCTTGCTGGTGTATTTTAATATCTGGCTGGTGTATTTTATTTTGGTGAACATTAGTATCTGGCTGGTGTATTTTATTTTGGTGAATATTAGTATCTGGCTGGTGTGTTTTATTTTGGTGAACATTTTTAGTATCTGGCTGGTGTGTTTTATTTTGGTGAACATTAGTATCTGGCTGGTGTGTTTTATTTTGGTGGACATTTAGTATCTGACTGGTGTATTTTATTTTGGTGAACATTTGTATCTGGCTGGTGTGTTTTAATTTGGTGAACATTAGTATGTGGCTGGTGTATTTTATTTTGGTGAACATTAGTATCTGGCTGGTGTGATTTAATCTGGTGAACATTAGTATCTGGCTGGTGTGTTTTATTTTGGTGAACATTAGTATCTGGCTAGTGTATTTTAATTTGGTGAACATTTAGTATCTGACTGGTGTATTTTATTTTGGTGAACATTTAGTATCTGGCTGGTGTATTTTATTTTGGTGAACATTGGTATATGGCTGGTGTGTTTTAATTTGGTGGACATTTAGTATCTGGCTGGTGTGTTTTATTTTGGTGAACATTTAGAATCTGACTGGTGTATTTTATTTTGGTGAACATTTAGTATCTGGCTGGTGTATTTTATTTTGGTGAACATTGGTATCTGGCTGGTGTGTTTTAATCTGGTGAACATTAGTATCTGGCTGGTGTATTTTATTTTGGTGGACATTTAGTATCTGGCTGGTGTGTTTTATTTTGGTGAACATTAGTATCTGGCTGGTGTATTTTATTTTGGTGGACATTTAGTATCTGACTGGGGTATTTTATTTTGGTGAACATTTAGTATCTGACTGGTGTATTTTTATTTGGTGAACATTTAGTATCTGGCTGGTGTATTTTAATTTGGTGAACATTTAGTATCTGACTGGTGTATTTTATTTTGGTGAACATTTAGTAAATGACTGGTGTATTTTATTTTGGTGAACATTTAGTATCTGACTGGTGTATTTTAATTTGGTGAACATTTAGTATCTGGCTGGTGTATTTTAATTTGGTGAACATTTACTATCTGACTGGTGTATTTTATTTTGGTGAACATTTGTATCTGGCTGGTGTGTTTTAATTTGGTGAACATTAGTATGTGGCTGGTGTATTTTATTTTGGTGTACATTAGTATCTGGCTGGTGTATTTTAATTTGGTGAACATTTAGTATCTGACTGGTGTATTTTATTTTGGTGAACATTTAGTATCTGACTGGTGTATTTTTATTTGGTGAACATTTAGTATCTGGCTGGTGTATTTTAATTTGGTGAACATTTAGTATCTGACAGGTGTATTTTATTTTGGTGAACATTTAGTATCTGACTGGTGTATTTTTATTTGGTGAACATTTAGTATCTGGCTGGTGTATTTTAATTTGGTGAACATTTAGTATCTGACTGGTGTATTTTATTTTGGTGAACATTTAGTAAATGACTGGTGTATTTTATTTTGGTGAACATTTAGTATCTGACTGTTGTATTTTAATTTGGTGAACATTTAGTATCTGGCTGGTGTATTTTAATTTGGTGAACATTTACTATCTGACTGGTGTATTTTATTTTGGTGAACATTTGTATCTGGCTGGTGTGTTTTAATTTGGTGAACATTAGTATGTGGCTGGTGTATTTTATTTTGGTGTACATTAGTATCTGGCTGGTGTATTTTAATTTGGTGAACATTTAGTATCTGACTGGTGTATTTTATTTTGGTGAACATTTAGTATCTGACTGGTGTATTTTTATTTGGTGAACATTTAGTATCTGGCTGGTGTATTTTAATTTGGTGAACATTTAGTATCTGACTGGTGTATTTTATTTTGGTGAACATTTAGTATCTGACTGGTGTATTTTTATTTGGTGAACATTAGTATCTGGCTGGTGTATTTTATTTTGGTGGACATTTAGTATCTGGCTGGTGTGTTTTATTTTGGTGAACATTAGTATCTGGCTGGTGTATTTTATTTTGGTGGACATTTAGTATCTGACTGGGGTATTTTATTTTGGTGAACATTTAGTATCTGACTGGTGTATTTTTATTTGGTGAACATTTAGTATCTGGCTGGTGTATTTTAATTTGGTGAACATTTACTATCTGACTGGTGTATTTTATTTTGGTGAACATTTGTATCTGGCTGGTGTGTTTTAATTTGGTGAACATTAGTATGTGGCTGGTGTATTTTATTTTGGTGTACATTAGTATCTGGCTGGTGTATTTTAATTTGGTGAACATTTAGTATATGACTGGTGTATTTTATTTTGGTGAACATTTAGTATCTGACTGGTGTATTTTTATTTGGTGAACATTTAGTATCTGGCTGGTGTATTTTATTTTGGTGGACATTTAGTATCTGGCTGGTGTGTTTTATTTTGGTGAACATTAGTATCTGGCTGGTGTATTTTATTTTGGTGGACATTTAGTATCTGGCTGGTGTGTTTTATTTTGGTGGACATTTTTAGTATCTGGCTGGTGTGTTTTATTTTGGTGAACATTAGTATCTGGCTGGTGTATTTTATTTTGGTGGACATTTAGTATCTGACTGGTGTGTTTTATTTTGGTGAACATTAGTATCTGGCAGGTGTATTTTATTTTGGTGGACATTTAGTATCTGGCTGGTGTGTTTTATTGTGGTGGACATTTAGTATCTTGCTGGTGTATTTTAATATCTGGCTGGTGTATTTTATTTTGGTGAACATTAGTATCTGGCTGGTGTATTTTATTTTGGTGAATATTAGTATCTGGCTGGTGTGTTTTATTTTGGTGAACATTTTTAGTATCTGGCTGGTGTGTTTTATTTTGGTGAACATTAGTATCTGGCTGGTGTGTTTTATTTTGGTGGACATTTAGTATCTGGCTGGTGTATTTTATTTTGGTGAACATTAGTATCTGGCTGGTGTGATTTAATCTGGTGAACATTAGTATCTGGCTGGTGTGTTTTATTTTGGTGAACATTAGTATCTGGCTAGTGTATTTTAATTTGGTGAACATTTAGTATCTGACTGGTGTATTTTATTTTGGTGAACATTTAGTATCTGGCTGGTGTATTTTATTTTGGTGAACATTGGTATATGGCTGGTGTGTTTTAATTTGGTGGACATTTAGTATCTGGCTGGTGTGTTTTATTTTGGTGAACATTTAGAATCTGACTGGTGTATTTTATTTTGGTGAACATTTAGTATCTGGCTGGTGTATTTTATTTTGGTGAACATTGGTATCTGGCTGGTGTGTTTTAATCTGGTGAACATTAGTATCTGGCTGGTGTATTTTATTTTGGTGGACATTTAGTATCTGGCTGGTGTGTTTTATTTTGGTGAACATTAGTATCTGGCTGGTGTATTTTATATTGGTGGACATTTAGTATCTGGCTGGTGTGTTTTATTTTGGTGGACATTTTTAGGATCTGGCTGGTGTGTTTTATTTTGGTGAACATTAGTATCTGGCTGGTGTATTTTAATTTGGTGAACATTTAGTATCTGACTGGTGTATTTTATTTTGGTGAACATTTAGTATCTGGCTGGTGTATTTTATTTTGGTGAACATTGGTATCTGGCTGGTGTGTTTTAAATTGGTGAACATTAGTATGTGGCTGGTGTATTTTATTTTGGTGAACATTAGTATCTGGCTGGTGTGTTTTAATCTGGTGAACATTAGTATCTGGCTGGTGTATTTTATTTTGGTGAACATTTAGTATCTGACTGGTGTATTTTATTTTGGTGAACATTTAGTATCTGACTGGTGTATTTTTATTTGGTGAACATTTAGTATCTGGCTGGTGTATTTTAATTTGGTGAACATTTAGTATCTGACTGGTGTATTTTATTTTGGTGAACATTTAGTAAATGACTGGTGTATTTTATTTTGGTGAACATTTAGTATCTGACTGGTGTATTTTATTTTGGTGAACATTTGTATCTGGCTGGTGTGTTTTAATTTGGTGAACATTAGTATGTGGCTGGTGTATTTTATTTTGGTGTACATTAGTATCTGGCTGGTGTATTTTAATTTGGTGAACATTTAGTATCTGACTGGTGTATTTTATTTTGGTGAACATTTAGTATCTGACTGGTGTATTTTTATTTGGTGAACATTTAGTATCTGGCTGGTGTATTTTAATTTGGTGAACATTTAGTATCTGACTGGTGTATTTTATTTTGGTGAACATTTAGTATCTGGCTGGTGTATTTTCTTTTGGTGAACATTGGTATCTGGCTGGTGTGTTTTAATTTGGTGGACATTTAGTATCTGGCTGGTGTGTTTTATTTTGGTGAACATTTAGTATCTGACTGGTGTATTTTATTTTGGTGAACATTTAGTATCTGGCTGGTGTATTTTATTTTGGTGAACATTGGTATCTGGCTGGTGTGTTTTAATTTGGTGAACATTAGTATGTGGCTGTTGTATTTTATTTTGGTGAACATTAGTATCTGGCTGGTGTGTTTTAATCTGGTGAACATTAGTATCTGGCTGGTGTATTTTATTTTGGTGGACATTTAGTATCTGGCTGGTGTGTTTTATTTTGGTGAACATTAGTATCTGGCTGGTGTATTTTATTTTGGTGGACATTTAGTATCTGGCTGGTGTGTTTTATTTTGGTGAACATTAGTATCTGGCTGGTGTGTTTTATTTTGGTGGACATTTAGTATCTGGCTGGTGTATTTTAACATCTGGCTGGTGTATTTTATTTTGGTGAACATTAGCATCTGGCTGGTGTATTTTATTTTGGTGAATATTAGTATCTGGCTGGTGTACTTTATTTTGGTGAACATTTAGTATCTGGCTGGTGTATTTTATTTTGGTGAACATTAGTATCTGGCTGGTGTATTTAATTTTGGTGAACATTATTATCTGGCTGGTGTATTTTATTTTGGTGAACATTAGTATCTGGCTGGTGTGTTTTATTTTGGTGGACATTTATTATCTGGCTGGTGTATTTTAATATCTGGCTGGTGTATTTTATTTTGGTGAACATTTGTATCTGGCTGGTGTGTTTTAATTTGGTGAACATTTAGTATCTGACTGGTGTATTTTATTTTGGTGAACATTTGTATCTGGCTGGTGTGTTTTAATTTGGTGAACATTAGTATGTGGCTGGTGTATTTTATTTTGGTGAACATTAGTATCTGGCTGGTGTGTTTTAATCTGGTGAACATTAGTATCTGGCTGGTGTATTTTGGTGGACATTTAGTATCTGGCTGGTGTGTTTTATTTTGGTGAACATTAGTATCTGGCTGGTGTATTTTATTTTGGTGGATATTTAGTATCTGGCAGGTGTGTTTTATTTTGGTGAACATTAGTATCTGGCTGGTGTGTTTTATTTTGGTGGACATTTAGTATCTTGCTGGTGTATTTTAATATCTGGCTGGTGTATTTTATTTTGGTGAACATTAGTATCTGGCTGGTGTATTTTATTTTGGTGAATATTAGTATCTGGCTGGTGTACTTTATTTTGGTGAACATTTAGAATCTGGCTGGTGTATTTTATTTTGGTGAACATTAGTATCTGGCTGGTGTATTTAATTTTGGTGAACATTAGTATCTGGCTGGTGTATTTTATTTTGGTGGACATTTATTATCTGGCTGGTGTATTTTAATATCTGGCTGGTGTATTTTATTTTGGTGAACATTAGTATCTGGCTGGTGTGTTTTAATCTGGTGAACATTAGTATTTGGCTGGTGTATTTTATTTTGGTGGACATTTAGTATCTGGCTGGTGTGTTTTATTTTGGTGAACATTAGTATCTGGCTGGTGTATTTTATTTTGGTGGACATTTAGTATCTGGCTGGTGTGTTTTATTTTGGTGGACATTTTTAGTATCTGGCTGGTGTGTTTTATTTTGGTGAACATTAGTATCTGGCTGGTGTATTTTAATTTGGTGAACATTTAGTATCTGACTGGTGTATTTTATTTTGGTGAACATTTAGTATCTGGCTGGTGTATTTTATTTTGGTGAACATTGGTATCTGGCTGGTGTGTTTTAAATTGGTGAACATTAGTATGTGGCTGGTGTATTTTATTTTGGTGAACATTAGTATCTGGCTGGTGTGTTTTAATTTGGTGAACATTAGTATGTGGCTGGTGTATTTTATTTTGGTGAACATTAGTATCTGGCTGGTGTGTTTTAATCTGGTGAACATTAGTATCTGGCTGGTGTATTTTATTTTGGTGGACATTTAGTATCTGGCTGGTGTGTTTTATTTTGGTGAACATTAGTACCTGGCTGGTGTATTTTATTTTGGTGGACATTTAGTATCTGGCTGGTGTGTTTTATTGTGGTGGACATTTAGTATCTTGCTGGTGTATTTTAATATCTGGCTGGTGTATTTTATTTTGGTGAACATTAGTATCTGGCTGGTGTATTTTATTTTGGTGAATATTAGTATCTGGCTGGTGTGTTTTATTTTGGTGAACATTTTTAGTATCTGGCTGGTGTGTTTTATTTTGGTGAACATTAGTATCTGGCTGGTGTGTTTTATTTTGGTGGACATTTAGTATCTGACTGGTGTATTTTATTTTGGTGAACATTTGTATCTGGCTGGTGTGTTTTAATTTGGTGAACATTAGTATGTGGCTGGTGTATTTTATTTTGGTGAACATTAGTATCTGGCTGGTGTGATTTAATCTGGTGAACATTAGTATCTGGCTGGTGTGTTTTATTTTGGTGAACATTAGGATCTGGCTAGTGTATTTTAATTTGGTGAACATTTAGTATCTGACTGGTGTATTTTATTTTGGTGAACATTTAGTATCTGGCTGGTGTATTTTATTTTGGTGAACATTGGTATATGGCTGGTGTGTTTTAATTTGGTGGACATTTAGTATCTGGCTGGTGTGTTTTATTTTGGTGAACATTTAGAATCTGACTGGTGTATTTTATTTTGGTGAACATTTAGTATCTGGCTGGTGTATTTTATTTTGGTGAACATTAGTATCTGGCTGGTGTGTTTTAATCTGGTGAACATTAGTAGATGGCTGGTGTGTTTTATTTTGGTGAACATTAGTATCTGGCTGGTGTATTTTATTTTGGTGAACATTTAGTGTCTGACTGGTGTATTTTATTTTGGTGAACATTTAGTATCTGGCTGGTGTATTTTATTTTGGTGAACATTGGTATCTGGCTGGTGTGTTTTAATTTGGTGGACATTTAGTATCTGTCTGGTGTGTTTTATTTTGGTGAACATTTAGTATCTGACTGGTGTATTTTATTTTGGTGAACATTTAGTATCTGGCTGGTGTATTTTATTTTGGTGAACATTGGTATCTGGCTGGTGTGTTTTAATTTGGTGAACATTAGTATGTGGCTGGTGTATTTTATTTTGGTGAACATTAGTATCTGGCTGGTGTGATTTAATCTGGTGAACATTAGCATCTGGCTGGTGTGTTTTATTTTGGTGAACATTAGTATCTGGCTGGTGTGATTTTAATTTGGTGAACATTTAGTATCTGACTGTTGTATTTTATTTTGGTGAACATTTAGTATCTTGCTGGTGTATTTTATTTTGGTGAACATTGGTATCTGGATGGTGTGTTTTAATTTGGTGGACATTTAGTATCTGGCTGGTGTGTTTTATTTTGGTGAACATTTAGTATCTGACTGGTGTATTTTATTTTGGTGAACATTAGTATCTGGCTGGTGTATTTTATTTTGGTGGACATTTTTAGTATCTGGCTGGTGTGTTTTATTTTGGTGAACATTAGTATCTGGCTGGTGTATTTTAATTTGGTGAACATTTAGTATCTGACTGGTGTATTTTATTTTGGTGAACATTTAGTATCTGACTGGTGTATTTTAATTTGGTGAACATTTACTATCTGGCTGGTGTGTTTTATTTTGGTGAACATTTAGTATCTGACCGGTGTATTTTATTTTGGTGAACATTTAGTATCTGGGTGGTGTATTTTATTTTGGTGAACATTGGTATCTGGCTGGTGTGTTTTAATTTGGTGAACATTAGTATGTGGCTGGTGTATTTTATTTTGGTGAACATTAGTATCTGGCTGGTGTGTTTTAATCTGGTGAACATTAGTATCTGGCTGGTGTGTTTTATTTTGGTGAACATTAGTATCTGGCTGGTGTGTTTTGTTTTGGTGAACATTAGTATGTGGCTGGTGTGTTTTATTTTGGTGGACATTTTTAGTATCTGGATGGTGTGTTTTATTTTGGTGAACATTAGTATCTGACTGGTGTATTTTAATTTGGTGAACATTTAGTATCTGACTGGTGTATTTTATTTTGGTGAACATTCAGTATCTGGCTGGTGGGTTTTATTTTGGTGAACATTTTTAGTATCTGGCTGGTGTGTTTTATTTTGATGAACATTAGTATCTGGCTGGTGTGTTTTAATTTGGTGGACATTTATTATCTGGCTGGTGTATTTTAATATCTGGCTGGTGTATTTTATTTTGGTTAACATTAGTATCTGGCTGGTGTATTTTATTTTGGTGAATATTAGTATCTGGCTGGTGTACTTTATTTTGGTGAACATTTAGTATCTGGCTGGTGTATTTTATTTTGGTGAACATTAGTATCTGGCTGGTGTATTTAATTTTGGTGAACATTAGTATCTGGCTGGTGTATTTTATTTTGGTGAACATTAGTATCTGGCTGGTGTGTTTTATTTTGGTGGACATTTATTATCTGGCTGGTGTATTTTAATATCTGGCTGGTGTATTTTATTTTGGTGAACATTAGTATCTGGCTGGTGTATTTTATTTTGGTGAACATTAGTATGTGGCTGGTGTGTTTTATTTTGGTGGACATTTTTAGTATCTGGCTGGTGTGTTTTATTTTGGTGAACATTAGTATCTGACTGGTGTATTTTAATTTGGTGAACATTTAGTATCTGACTGGTGTATTTTATTTTGGTGAACATTCAGTATCTTGCTGGTGTATTTTATTTTGGTGAACATTGGTATCTGGCTGGTGTGTTTTAATTTGGTGGACATTTAGTATCTGGCTGGTGTGTTTTATTTTGGTGAACATTTAGTATCTGACTGGTGTATTTTATTTTGGTGAACATTTAGTATCTGGCTGGTGTATTTTATTTTGGTGAACATTGGTATCTGGCTGGTGTGTTTTAATTTGGTGAACATTAGTATGTGGCTGGTGTATTTTATTTTGGTGAACATTAGTATCTGGCTGGTGTGTTTTAATCTGGTGAACATTAGTATCTGGCTGGTGTATTTTATATTGGTGGACATTTAGAATCTGGCTGGTGTGTTTTATTTTGGTGAACATTAGTATCTGGCTGGTGTATTTTATTTTGGCTGACATTTAGTATCTGGCTGGTGGGTTTTATTTTGGTGAACATTTTTAGTATCTGGCTGGTGTGTTTTATTTTGATGAACATTAGTATCTGGCTGGTGTGTTTTAATTTGGTGGACATATATTATCTGGCTGGTGTATTTTAATATCTGGCTGGTGTATTTTATTTTGGTTAACATTAGTATCTGGCTGGTGTATTTTATTTTGGTGAATATTAGTATCTGGCTGGTGTACTTTATTTTGGTGAATATTTAGTATCTGGCTGGTGTATTTTATTTTGGTGAACATTAGTATCTGGCTGGTGTATTTAATTTTGGTGAACATTAGTATCTGGCTGGTGTATTTTATTTTGGTGAACATTTAGTATCTGACTGGTGTATTTTATTTTGGTGAACATTTGTATCTGGCTGGTGTGTTTTAATTTGGTGAACATTTAGTATCTGACTGGTGTATTTTATTTTGGTGAACATTTGTATCTGGCTGGTGTGTTTTAATTTGGTGAACATTAGTATGTGGCTGGTGTATTTTATTTTGGTGAACATTAGTATCTGGCTGGTGTGTTTTAATCTGGTGAACATTAGTAGATGGCTGGTGTGTTTTATTTTGGTGAACATTAGTATCTGGCTGGTGTATTTTATTTTGGTGAACATTTAGTGTCTGACTGGTGTATTTTATTTTGGTGAACATTTAGTATCTGGCTGGTGTATTTTATTTTGGTGAACATTGGTATCTGGCTGGTGTGTTTTAATTTGGTGGACATTTAGTATCTGTCTGGTGTGTTTTATTTTGGTGAACATTTAGTATCTGACTGGTGTATTTTATTTTGGTGAACATTTAGTATCTGGCTGGTGTATTTTATTTTGGTGAACATTGGTATCTGGCTGGTGTGTTTTAATTTGGTGAACATTAGTATGTGGCTGGTGTATTTTATTTTGGTGAACATTAGTATCTGGCTGGTGTGATTTAATCTGGTGAACATTAGCATCTGGCTGGTGTGTTTTATTTTGGTGAACATTAGTATCTGGCTGGTGTGATTTTAATTTGGTGAACATTTAGTATCTGACTGTTGTATTTTATTTTGGTGAACATTTAGTATCTTGCTGGTGTATTTTATTTTGGTGAACATTGGTATCTGGATGGTGTGTTTTAATTTGGTGGACATTTAGTATCTGGCTGGTGTGTTTTATTTTGGTGAACATTTAGTATCTGACTGGTGTATTTTATTTTGGTGAACATTAGTATCTGGCTGGTGTATTTTATTTTGGTGGACATTTTTAGTATCTGGCTGGTGTGTTTTATTTTGGTGAACATTAGTATCTGGCTGGTGTATTTTAATTTGGTGAACATTTAGTATCTGACTGGTGTATTTTATTTTGGTGAACATTTAGTATCTGACTGGTGTATTTTAATTTGGTGAACATTTACTATCTGGCTGGTGTATTTTAATTTGGTGAACATTTAGTATCTGACTGGTGTATTTTATTTTGGTGAACATTTAGTGTCTGGCTGGTGTATTTTATTTTGGTGAACATTAGTATGTGGCTGGTGTATTTTATTTTGGTGAACATTAGTATCTGGCTGGTGTGATTTAATCTGGTGAACATTAGTATCTGGCTGGTGTGTTTTATTTTGGTGAACATTAGTATCTGGCTGGTGTATTTTAATTTGGTGAACATTTAGTATCTGACTGGTGTATTTTATATTGGTGAACATTTAGTATCTGGCTGGTGTGTTTTAATTTGGTGAACATTAGTATGTGGCTGGTGTGTTTTATTTTGGTGAACATTAGTATCTGGCTGGTGTGTTTTTATCTGGTGAACATTAGTATCTGGCTGGTGTGTTTTATTTTGGTGAACATTATTATCTGGCTGGTGTGTTTTGTTTTGGTGAACATTAGTATGTGGCTGGTGTGTTTTATTTTGGTGGACATTTTTAGTATCTGGCTGGTGTGTTTTATTTTGGTGAACATTAGTATCTGACTGGTGTATTTTAATTTGGTGAACATTTAGTATCTGACTTGTGTATTTTATTTTGGTGAACATTCAGTATCTTGCTGGTGTATTTTATTTTGGTGAACATTGGTATCTGGCTGGTGGGTTTTAATTTGGTGAACATTAGTATGTGGCTGGTGTATTTTATTTTGGTGAACATTAGTATCTGGTTGGTGTGTTTTAATTTGGTGAACATTAGTATCTGGCTGGTGTATTTTATTTTGGTGGACATTAGAATCTGGCTGGTGTGTTTTATTTTGGTGAACATTAGTATCTGGCTGGTGTATTTTATTTTGGTGGACATTTAGTATCTGGCTGGTGGGTTTTATTTTGGTGAACATTTTTAGTATCTGGCTGGTGTGTTTTATTTTGGTGAACATTAGTATCTGGCTGGTGTGTTTTAATTTCTGGCTGGTGTATTTTATTTTGATTAACATTAGTATCTGGCTGGTGTATTTTATTTTGGTGAATATTAGTATCTGGCTGGTGTACTTTATTTTGGTGAACATTTAGTATCTGGCTGGTGTATTTTATTTTGGTGAACATTAGTATCTGGCTGGTGTATTTAATTTTGGTGAACATTAGTATCTGGCTGGTGTATTTTATTTTGGTGAACATTAGTATCTGGCTGGTGTGTTTTATTTTGGTGGACATTTTTTATCTGGCTGGTGTATTTTAATATCTGGCTGGTGTATTTTATTTTGGTGAACATTAGTATCTGGCTGGTGTATTTTATTTTGGTGAACATTTAGTATCTGACTGGTGTATTTTATTTTGGTGAACATTTGTATCTGGCTGGTGTGTTTTAATATGGTGATCATTTAGTATCTGACTGGTGTATTTTATTTTGGTGAACATTTGTATCTGGCTGGTGTGTTTTAATTTGGTGAACATTAGTATGTGGCTGGTGTATTTTATTTTGGTGAACATTAGTATCTGGCTGGTGTGTTTTAATCTGGTGAACATTAGTAGCTGGCTGGTGTGTTTTATTTTGGTGAACATTAGTATCTGGCTGGTGTATTTTATTTTGGTGAACATTTAGTATCTGACTGGTGTATTTTATTTTGGTGAACATTTAGTATCTGGCTGGTGTATTTTATTTTGGTGAACATTGGTATCTGGCTGGTGTGTTTTAATTTGGTGGACATTTAGTATCTGTCTGGTGTGTTTTATTTTGGTGAACATTTAGTATTTGACTGGTGTATTTTATTTTGGTGAACATTTAGTATCTGGCTGGTGTATTTTATTTTGGTGAACATTTGTATCTGGCTGGTGTGTTTTAATTTGGTGAACATTAGTATGTGGCTGGTGTATTTTATTTTGGTGAACATTAGTATCTGGCTGGTGTGATTTAATCTGGTGAACATTAGCATCTGGCTGGTGTGTTTTATTTTGGTGAACATTAGTATCTGGCTGGTGTATTTTAATTTGGTGAACATTTAGTATCTGACTGGTGTATTTTATTTTGGTGAACATTTAGTATCTGGCTGGTGTATTTTATTTTGGTGAACATTGGTATCTGGGTGGTGTGTTTTAATTTGGTGGACATTTAGTATCTGGCTGGTGTGTTTTATTTTGGTGAACATTTAGTATCTGGCTGGTGTATTTTATTTTGGTGGACATTTTTAGTATCTGGCTGGTGTGTTTAATTTTGGTGAACATTAGTATCTGGCTGGTGTATTTTAATTTGGTGAACATTTAGTATCTGACTGGTGTATTTTATTTTGGTGAACATTTAGTATCTGACTGGTGTATTTTAATTTGGTGAACATTTACTATCTGGCTGGTGTATTTTAATTTGGTGAACATTTAGTATCTGACTGGTGTATTTTATTTTGGTGAACATTTAGTGTCTGGCTGGTGTATTTTATTTTGGTGAACATTAGTATGTGGCTGGTGTATTTTATTTTGGTGAACATTAGTATCTGGCTGGTGTGATTTAATCTGGTGAACATTAGTATCTGGCTGGTGTGTTTTATTTTGGTGAAAATTAGTATCTGGCTGGTGTATTTTAATTTGGTGAACATTTAGTATCTGACTGGTGTATTTTATTTTGGTGAACATTTAGTATCTGGCTGGTGTATTTTATTTTGGTGAACATTGGTATATGGCTGGTGTGTTTTAATTTGGTGGACATTTAGTATCTGGCTGGTGTGTTTTATTTTGGTGAACATTTAGTATCTGACTGGTGTATTTTATTTTGGTGAACATTTAGTATCTGGCTGGTGTATTTTATTTTGGTGAACATTGGTATCTGGCTGGTGTGTTTTAATTTGGTGAACATTAGTATCTGGCTGGTGTATTTTATTTTGGTGGACATTTAGTATCTGGCTGGTGTGTTTTATTTTGGTGGACATTTTTAGTATCTGGCTGGTGTGTTTTATTTTGGTGAACATTAGTATCTGGCTGGTGTATTTTAATTTGGTGAACATTTAGTATCTGACTGGTGTATTTTATTTTGTTGAACATTTAGTATCTGGCTGGTGTACTTTATTTTGGGGAACATTGGTATCTGGCTGGTGTGTTTTAATTTGGTGAACATTTAGTATCTGGCTGGTGTGTTTTATTTTGGTGAACATTAGTATCTGGCTGGTGTATTTTAATTTGGTGAACATTTAGTATCTGACTGGTATATTTTATTTTGGTGAACATTTAGTATCTGACTGGTGTATTTTAATTTGGTGAACATTTAGTATCTGGCTGGTGTATTTTAATTTGGTGAACATTTAGTATCTGACTGGTGAATTTTATTTTGGTGAACATTTAGTATATGGCTAGTGTATTTTATTTTGGTGAACATTGGTATCTGGCTGGTGTGTTTTAATTTGGTGGACATTTTGTATCTGGCTGGTGTGTTTTATTTTGGTGAACATTTATTATCTGACTGGTGTATTTTATTTTGGTGAACATTTAGTATCTGGCTGGTGTATTTTATTTTGGTGAACATTTAGTATCTGGCTGGTGTGTTTTAATTTGGTGAACATTAGTATGAGGCTGGTGTATTTTATTTTGGTGAACATTAGTATCTGGCTGGTGTGTTTTAATCTGGTGAACATTAGTATCTGGCTGGTGTATTTTATTTTGGTGGACATTTAGTATCTGGCTGGTGTGTGTTATTTTGGTGGACATTTACTATCTGGCTGGTGTATTTTATTTTGGTGAACATTAGTATATGGCTGGTGTATTTTATTTTGGTAAATATTACTATCTGGCTGGTGTACTTTATTTTGGTGAACATTTAGTATCTGGCTGGTGTGTTTTTTTTGGTGAACATTAGTATCTGGCTGGTTTATTTTAATTTGGTGAACATTTAGTATCTTACTGGTGTATTTTATTTTGGTGAACATTTAGTATCTGGCTGGTGTATTTTATTTTGGTGAACATTAGTATGTGGCTGGTGTATTTTATTTTGGTGAACATTAGTATCTGGCTGGTGTATTTTAATTTGGTGAACATTTAGTATCTGACTGGTGTATTTTATTTTGGTGAACATTTAGTATCTGACTGGTGTATTTTAATTTGGTGAACATTTAGTATCTGGCTGGTGTATTTTAATTTGGTGAACATTTAGTATCTGACTGGTGTATTTTATTTTGGTGAACATTTAGTATCTGGCTGGTGTATTTTATTTTGGTGAACATTGGTATCTGGCTGGTGTGTTTTAATTTGGTGGACATTTAGTATCTGGCTGGTGTGTTTTATTTTGGTGAACATTTAGTATCTGACTGGTGTATTTTATTTTGGTGAACATTTAGTATCTGGCTGGTGTATTTTATTTTGGTGAACATTGGTATCTGGCTGGTGTGTTTTAATTTGGTGAATATTAGTATCTGGCTGGTGTACTTTATTTTGGTGAACATTTAGTATCTGGCTGGTGTGTTTTATTTTGGTGAACATTAGTATCTGGCTGGTGTATTTTATTTTGGTGAACATTTAGTATCTGGCTGGTGTATTTTATTTTGGTGAACATTAGTATCTGGCTGGTGTGTTTTAATTTGGTGGACATTTAGTATCTGGCTGGTGTGTTTTATTTTGGTGAACATTTAGTATCTGACTGGTGTATTTTATTTTGGTGAACATTAGTATCTGGCTGGTGTATTTTATTTTGGTGGACATTTTTAGTATCTGGCTGGTGTGTTTTATTTTGGTGAACATTAGTATCTGGCTGGTGTATTTTAATTTGGTGAACATTTAGTATCTGACTGGTGTATTTTATTTTGGTGAACATTTAGTATCTGGCTGGTGTATTTTATTTTGGTGAACATTAGTATCTGGCTGGTGTATTTAATCTGGTGAACATTAGTATCTGGCTGGTGTATTTTATTTTGGTGGACATTTAGTATCTGGCTGGTGTGTTTTATTTTGGTGAACATTAGTATCTGGCTGGTGTGTTTTATTTTGGTGGACATTTAGTATCTGGCTGGTGTATTTTAATATCTGGCTGGTGTATTTTATTTTGGTGAACATTAGTATCTGGCTGGTGTATTTTATTTTGGTGAATATTAGTATCTGGCTGGTGTACTTTATTTTGGTGAACATTTAGTATCTGGCTGGTGTATTTTATTTTGGTGAACATTAGTATCTGGCTGGTGTATTTTATTTTGGTGAACATTAGTATCTGGCTGGTGTATTTTATTTTGGTGAACATTAGTATCTGGCTGGTGTATTTTATTTTGGTGAACATTTAGTATCTGACTGGTGTATTTTATTTTGGTGAACATTAGTATGTGGCTGGTGTATTTTATTTTGGTGAACATTAGTATCTGGCTGGTGTGTTTTAATCTGGTGAACATTAGTAGCTGGCTGGTGTGTTTTATTTTGGTGGACATTTTTAGTATCTGGCTGGTGTGTTTTATTTTGGTGAACATTAGTATCTGGCTGGTGTATTTTAATTTGGTGAACATTTAGTATCAGACTGGTGTATTTTATTTTGTTGAACATTTAGTATCTGGCTGGTGTATTTTATTTTGGTGAACATTGGTATCTGGCTGGTGTGTTTTAATTTGGTGGACATTTAGTATCTGGCTGGTGTGTTTTATTTTGGTGAACATTTAGTATCTGACTGGTGTATTTTATTTTGGTGAACATTTAGTATCTGGCTGGTGTATTTTATTTTGGTGAACATTGGTATCTGGCTGGTGTGTTTTAATTTGGTGAACATTAGTATGTGGCTGGTGTATTTTATTTTGGTGAACATTAGTATCTGGCTGGTGTGTTTTAATCTGGTGAACATTAGTATCTGGCTGGTGTATTTTATTTTGGTGGACATTTAGTATCTGGCTGGTGTGTTTTATTTTGGTGAACATTAGTATCTGGCTGGTGTATTTTATTTTGGTGGACATTTAGTATCTGGCTGGTGTGTTTTATTTTGGTGAATATTTTTAGTATCTGGCTGGTGTATTTTATTTTGGTGAACATTAGTATCTGGCTGGTGTGTTTTAATTTGGTGGACATTTAGTATCTGGCTGGTGTATTTTAATATCTGGCTGGTGTATTTTATTTTGGTGAACATTTGTATCTGGCTGGTGTATTTTATTTTGGTGAATATTAGTATCTGGCTGGTGTACTTTATTTTGGTGAATATTTAGTATCTGGCTGGTGTATTTTATTTTGGTGAACATTAGTATCTGGCTGGTGTATTTAATTTTGGTGAACATTAGTATCTGGTTGGTGTATTTTATTTTGGTGAACATTAGTATCTGGTTGGTGTGTTTTATTTTGGTGGACATTTATTATCTGGCTGGTGTATTTTAATATCTGGCTGGTGTATTTTATTTTGGTGAACATTACGATCTGGCTGGTGTATTTTATTTTGGTGAACATTTAGTATCTGACTGGTGTATTTTATTTTGGTGAACATTTGTATCTGGCTGGTGTGTTTTAATTTGGTGAACATTTAGTATCTGACTGGTGTATTTTATTTTGGTGAACATTTGTATCTGGCTGGTGTGTTTTAATTTGGTGAACATTAGTATGTGGCTGGTGTATTTTATTTTGGTGAACATTAGTATCTGGCTGGTGTGTTTTATTTTGGTGAACATTTAGTATCTGGCTGGTGTATTTTATTTTGGTGAACATTTAGTATCTGGCTGGTGTATTTTAATTTGGTGAACATTTAGTATCTGACTGGTGTATTTTATTTTGGTGAACATTTAGTATCTGGCTGGTGTATTTTATTTTGGTGAACATTGGTATCTGGCTGTTGTGTTTTAATTTGGTGGACATTTAGTATCTGGCTGGTGTGTTTTATTTTGGTGAACATTTATTATCTGACTGGTGTATTTTATTTTGGTGAACATTTAGTATCTGGCTGGTGTATTTTATTTTGGTGAACATTGGTATCTGGCTGGTGTGTTTTAATTTGGTGAACATTAGTATGTGGCTGGTGTATTTTATTTTGGTGAACATTAGTATCTGGCTGGTGTGTTTTAATCTGGTGAACATTAGTATCTGGCTGGTGTATTTTATTTTGGTGGACATTTAGTATCTGGCTGGTGTGTTTTATTTTGGTGAACATTAGTATCTGGCTGGTGTATTTTATTTTGCTGGACATTTAGTATCTGGCTGGTTAATTTTAATATCTGGCTTGTGTATTTTATTTTGGTGAACATTAGTGTCTGACTGGTGTATTTTATTTTGGTGAACATTTAGTATCTGGCTGGTGTATTTTAATCTGGTGAACATTTAGTATCTGGCTGGTGTATTTTAATATCTGGCTGGTGTATTTTAATTTGGTGAACATTTAGTATCTGGCTGTTTTATTTTATTTTGGTGAACATTAGTATCTGGCTGGTGTATTTTATCATTTGGGTGCATTACATATTAATCTCAAACTAGTTGACAGTGTGTGAAGTATAGTGAATATCCGACAGCCACTGGTAATTAATATATGCAGTAGCATTGTTAGGGTAGAGATACTTTCCAATAAGGAGAAAGTAAAGAGGGGAAATTGGCCTCCCGAACATTATAACAGAAGTTATAATGTTTTCTCTGTAATTAAAACCTTTTTGTTAACCTTCTAAAGTAACAGTAGAGGGAAAGAGAGAGAGTGGAAAGAAACGCATATGTAGACTATTGAAAGTGAAAAAGAAAGGCATTGGAAAGTTAGAATGTTTAAATTTTTAGGACTGATTAACATTTAGCATAGTGAAGATGGGTGTCCTCTACTAAGTATTCTGATAGTTTCACAATAATTCTTTATCTCTCCCTTTGATATGCTTCCTGAGGCAGGTGCCTTGGGAGATCAGTTAGTGAAATTCTGCAGTTCTTTAAAGTATAAAGGTATCTGGATCCAGCTGTTAAAGAAGCTCCTAATGAAGTAAGGCCTGGCCATTTTGTTTTTGCTCCTACATTTTACCACATACACCAGCATACACATGCATCCCAACTGTTAGGAATATTTGTTAGTGGTGTTCATACGGTGTCTGATTTATTGTTTTGTTTTAGTAGGTGAGTTAGGATGATGGTTGCACATGTCAGTTCTCCTGATGAATGTACTGAGTACCAATGTCAACCTGGGACAGAGAATGTTTGACATATTTTACAACAATACGTCTGAAGTACAAGGAAAGACCAGGGAAAGACCAGGGAAAGACCAGGGAAGTACAGGGAAAGACCAGGGAAGTACAGGGAAAGACCAGGGAAAGACCAAGGAAAGACCAGGGAAAGACCAGGGAAAGACCAGGGAAAGACCAAGGAAAAGACCAAGGGAAGGACCAGGGAAGTACAGGGAAAGACCAAGGAAAAGACCAAGGGAAGTACAGGGAAAGACCAGGGAAGTACAGGGAAAGACCAGGGAAAGACCAGGGAAAGACCAAGGAAAGACCAGGAAAAGACCAGGAAAAGACCAGGAAAAGACCAGGGAAAGACCAGGGAAAGACCAAGGAAAGACCAGGGAAAGACCAAGGAAAGACCAGGGAAGTACAGGGAAAGACCAAGGAAAGACCAGGGAAGTACAGGGAAAGACCAGGGAAAGACCAGGGAAAGACCAAGGAAAGACCAGGGAAAGACCAAGGAAAGACCAGGGAAGTACAGGGAAAGACCAGGGAAAGACCAGGGAAGTACAGGGAAAGACCAGGGAAAGACCAAGGGAAAGACCAGGGAAAGACCAGGGAAAGACCAGGGAAAGACCAAGGAAAGACCAGGAAAAGACCAGGAAAAGACAAGGGAAAGACAAGGGAAAGACCAGGAAAAGACCAGGAAAAGACCAGGAAAAGACAAGGGAAAGACCAAGGGAAGTACAGGGAAAGACCAGGGAAAGACCAGGGAAGTACAGGGAAAGACCAGGGAAAGACCAAGGGAAAGACCAGGGAAAGACCAAGGAAAGACCAGGAAAAGACCAGGAAAAGACCAGGAAAAGACCAGGAAAAGACAAGGGAAAGACCAGGAAAAGACAAGGGAAAGACCAGGAAAAGACCAGGAAAAGACCAGGAAAAGACCAGGAAAAGACAAGGGAAAGACCAGGAAAAGACAAGGGAAAGACCAGGAAAAGACCAAGGGAAGTACAGGGAAAGAACAGACTCACTTAATGTTGTGGAATGACCTCCATTCTGATTTTCTGGTGAGGCCTGATAACCCTCGCTAGAAAGACCAGAGATTTTGGTTGAAATTTAAATATAATATGTAAACGCTGATAATTCTGAAGAAGTGTGTGTTGTTTTGAATGTTTAATTTTTGTCTCACCAGATTTGTATTTGTATCCATGAGCCTTGTTACCCTTTATAAACATTCAAAAGTTCTGATTCTGGAAGGGGTGAGAAGGAGTGACAGAGCTTTGCTCCTGAACTGTGATGAAAGCACAAAGGGACGGTGGACCACTCACATACAACAAGAGCATGCGTGGTGTAAATTAAACTTACATTTCCTCATGACTTTATCAAGGGTTTTAATTATAATTTAATTTGTTATTCTGATTATTATTAACAAATATTACACTGCCGAGGGAGGAGATTTAGGGGAGGGGTTAAGACAAGCTACTAAACATTCCTGTGGTATACTTCAGCCAATGACAAGCTAATAATCATTCCTGTGGTATACTTCAGCCAATGACAAGCTACTACACATTCCTGTGGTATACTTCAGCCAATGACAAGCTACTACACATTCCTGTGGTATACTTCAGCCAATGACAAGCCTCTACACATTCCTGTGGTATACTTCAGCCAATGACAAGCTACTAAACATTCCTGTGATATACTTCAGCCAATGACAAGCTACTAAACATTCCTGTGGTATACTTCAGCCAATGACAAGCCTCTACACGTTCCTGTGCCCTCATCCATATTTTGTGGAGGTGTCATGTGATTTCACACTTGGAAATGTAATCCTGCAGGTGGTTTCTAAAACGAATGACATTTTTTAGGAATCTATTGAGCTCCCTGGTTAGGGAGAGTTTCCTCTCAAGATTGAGAGAGAAGGCCCTGTGTTATACTTCCGCCGATGACAAGCTACTCTGTATCAGTGGCTATTGGTCGATTACTGTAACCATTTATTGCAATTTCCTTATCTTGTTGGCTACGTATTGGGAGGATGTAACTGAGGATTGTTAGCCACCGACACTGTTGGGATGCCTGGAACACATGCATCACGTCTGTCCTGTCCAAAGGGGGAATGGTCAGTGCAGAAAAGATTGGTAATGTACTATCGCAGCACATATCTGTGCACAATGTTTCATTGTGTAATGTTTAAGATGTTGGGGGGCTGAGCTGACATTGGGAATTGTTTTAAGGTGGTCACACCAAGGATAAGCCCGGGGGGATGGTTCTGCCAAGCTGACATTGGGAATTGTTTTAAGGTGGTCACACCAAGGATCATTTAGCTATTTGATTTTGAATTTTAGGAACCCTTTAGTTATGAAACAAAAGTATAAAAAATGATTTGGTAAAATATTGATGTTGGCCTTTTCTACTAAAGCCCATAGAAACGCATAGAATAAAACATTAAAAAGGAAAGACAAACATTTTTATCATAAGAAACAAGGTTTTGAAGTATCTGTCTGGTATACAGTACCAGTCAAAAGTTTGGAAACACCTACTCATTCCAGGGTTTTTCTTTATTTTTACTATTCTTTACATTGTAGAATAATAGTGAAGACATCAACACTATAACACATATGGAATCATGTAGTAACCAAAAAAGTGTTAAACAAATCAAAATATATGTTATATTTGAGATTCTTTAAAGTAGCCACCCTTTGCCTTGATGACAGCTTTGCACACTCTTGGCATTCTCTCAACCAGCTTCATGAGGTAGTCACCTGGAATGCATTTCAATTAACAGGTGTGCCTTGTTAAGTTAATTTGTGGAATTTCTTTCCTTAATGCGTTTGAGCCAATCAGTTGTGTTGTGACAAGGTAGGGGTGGTATACAGAAGATAGCCCTATTGATAAAAGATCAAGTCCATATTATGGCAAGAACAGCTCAAATAAGCAAAGAGAAATGATAGTCCATCATTACTTTAAGACATGAAGGTCAGTCAATCTGGAACATTTCAAGAACTTTGAAAGTTTCTTCAAGTGCAGTCGCAAAAACCATCAAATCCTCCTGCAGAGGATAAGTTCATTAGAATTACCATCCTCAGAAATCGGCAATTAACTGCACCTCATGGAGTTCAAGTAACAGACACATCAACTGTTCAGAGAAGACTGCGTGAATCAGGCCTTCATAGTTGAATTTCTGCAAAGAAACCACTACTAATGGACACCAATAAGAAGAAGAGACTTGGTTGG
>NC_042964.1:70000-152500 GCF_901001165.1 Salmo trutta | reverse complement strand
TTAAATTCACGGCTCTCTTTTGATGTTGGTAACAATTCTTTGATGTCCATCACTCTGACAGAAGACAGCAAGCATCACTCCGACTGGTAGCTAAATCAAATCCAATCAAATTGTATTGGTCACATACACGTGGTTAGCAGATGTTAATGGTCCATACACATGGTTAGCAGATGTTATTGGTCACATACACATGGTTAGCAGATGTTATTGGTCACATACACATGGTTAGCAGATGTTAATGGTCCATACACATGGTTAGCAGATGTTAATGGTCACATACACATGGTTAGCAGATGTTAATGGTCACATACACGTGGTTAGCAGATGTTAATGGTCCATACACATGGTTAGCAGATGTTATTGGTCACATACACATGGTTAGCAGATATTATTGGTCACATACACATGGTTAGCAGATGTTAATGGTCACATACACATGGTTAGCAGATGTTATTGGTCACATGGTTATCAGATGTTAATGGTCACATACACATGGTTAGCAGATGTTATTGGTCGCATACACATGGTTAGCAGATGTTAATGGTCCATACACATGGTTAGCAGATGTTAATGGTCACATACACATGGTTAGCAGATGTTAATGGTCACATACACATGGTTAGCAGATGTTAATGGTCCATACACATGGTTAGCAGATGTTAATGGTCCATACACATGGTTAGCAGATGTTATTGGTCACATACACATGGTTAGCAGATGTTAATGGTCACATACACATGGTTAGCAGATGTTAATGGTCCATACACATGGTTAGCAGATGTTATTGGTCACATACACATGGTTAGCAGATGTTAATGGTCACATACACATGGTTAGCAGATGTTATTGGTCACATACACATGGTTAGCAGATGTTATTGGTCACATACACATGGTTAGCAGATGTTATTGGTCACATACACATGGTTAGCAGATGTTAATGGTTACATACACATGGTTAGCAGATGTTATTGGTCACATACACATGGTTAGCAGATGTTATTGGACACATACACATGGTTAGCAGATGGTATTGGTCCATACACATGGTTAGCAGATGGTATTGGTCACATGGATCACAGGCCGTGGACACGGAGCTACAACAGGACTCGGTAATTAACCTCCAAAAAAGACCTTACTGACGCTCAAGTCTCAGTCTTATCTAAGGGTCTCTCTTTTGTACCTACATGTACAGATAAACCTTTTGATACGAAAGTAGATCTGTTCAAATTCTTCCGTAAGATTAAACTTAAGCATGTGTTTTCACAAAACACTGTTTCGGGCCAAGAAACACATCAACGAACTGGCACACATTTTAAGCCCAAAAGCAAATTCTGTCCCATAGTTAACAACTCTTCGATTAATACCTATTGTAGGTTAGTCGAACAAGAAGCCATGTCAGTGTATACGAGACAAACAAACCACATTCAAAAAAATCTCACTAGAACAGAAGAACAGGCACTTAATGAATTAATGAAAGATTCATCGTTGGTTATTAAACCTGCAGACAAGGGGGGTGCTGTGGTAGTTCTAGACTATGAAAAATATAAAGAAGAAATTCAGAGACAACTCAGTAATGAACGTTTCTATAGAAAACTAAGTGTTGATCCCACACAGGTGTTCCAAAGGGATATATGCTCTAGTTTGGAGCAAGGCCTATTAAACCACCTTATCTCAAAACCTGAATATGAATATCTTTGCTGCGATTGTGCCATACGTCCATGCCTTTACATTTGACCGAAATTACACAAACCTAAAACACAACAAGGCAATTATCAAGGCAGACCAGTGGTTGCAGGAATAGGCTCAATGTTAGAGCCATTGTCGAACTTTGTAGACGCTTTTATTAAAACTCATGTGCAAGCATTGCCATCATATGTAAAAGACTCTATAGACTTCATAAACAAGATGTCACCAATAACGGGTTTGAAAGAAGACTCTATTCTGGTCACATTAGATGTGGAGAGTCTATATACCAGCATTCCCCATGTGGGGGGGCTGGCAGCAGTAGCTCACTATTTGGGAGACAGAGATACTAACGAATATCCACCAACAAACTTTATTTTAGAGCTGGCAGAATACGTTTTGAAGTATAACTATTTTAGGTTTGATGATGAATACTACCTCCAAACGAATGGAACGGCGATGGGTTCCACATTCGCTCCGAGCTATGCTAACCTTTATGTGGGTCTATTTGAAGAACGTTTTGTCACTAACATAAACGAAAATCCATTTTTGAACAAAATCCTGAAGTGGTATCGATATATTGACGACATTTTTTGCATATGGGAAGGAACTGAACAAGAGCTGTCAGATTTTATGGCACTACTCAATGACATGGATCCCAATCTCAAATTTACTATTGAAAGTGACACTCAACGCGTTCATTACCTCGATATGTGGATTGAGAAATCAAATGGAACCCTGTTTACAACTCTGTATCGAAAAGAAACAGACAGAAATACTCTATTACAGGGGGACAGCTTCCATCCTGAGCCATTAAAAAGAGGACTTCCTAGAAGCCAGTTTTTCAGACTGCGCCGTATATGCTACTCCAATGATGATTATCTAGAAAAAGCAGCGGAGATGCGCATTAGGTTTCTAAGAAGAGGCTATTCGCCACAATGTGTGGATGAAGCTCTTCATTTGGCATTGGGTAAAACACGAGATGAATTGTTACAAAAAAGACCCGCTAAAGCAAAAGAACACTCCGTTATGTTCACAACCACATATACTTTGAATTCGCGAAAAGTGGGAGGTGTGGTTAAGAAACACTGGCATATTTTATCATCGGACCCAGCTTTGCCGGCTGAATTTAAGAATCCACCACTCATTGTATATAGGAGAGGTCGCAATTTACGCGATAAACTGGTTCATGCCAACTGCCAGCCACGAAAGAAAATCAGCCAGGCTCTTCTACGCCCTCTACCAAATGGTAGCTATAAATGCAGAGGATGCGCACAGTGCAACAATATGATGAAGTGTGAATATTTCTGCCACCCCCACACAGGTAAACGGTTTCAAATAAATGATATCATTACGTGTACCACCACCCATGTTATTTACATTATTAAATGTCCATGTGGGCTGTGCTATGTCGGTAAAACCTCCCGCTCTCTCAAACAGAGAATTAGTGAACACAAAAGTTCAATCAGGAGAAACGACAGGGATTATCCAGTCGCAGTACATTTTAATGACCTAAAGCATGACATTTCTACCTTTAGATTTTGTGGCATAGAGAAAGTCAAGATATCAGACAGGGGAGGTGATATTAATAATACTCTGAGCAAAAGAGAATGTTTTGGGATTTTCACCCTCCAGACATTATTTCCTAAAGGTCTTAATGATGAAATGCCTATGTATGTTATGTTGTGAATTTAAAAAATGTTCCTATTTAAGATTACTTAGTTCTTTTCGTATGATGTACCCAATGATTAATGAAAACTTGCTATGTCCTCGTTGTGAATTTATGGACGTGTTTGGTGCGTCTTGTCTATACACTTGTAATTTTGGGAAATGCATATTGTTATGTTTGGTAGCACTTTTTTATTTTTCCTTAGCCTCCAACTCCTTTCCATATGTGGAACGGATGTGGGTGGGGCTAGGTCTACATAGAGGTGCTGTTTTCGAAAATTCACAAAAGCTCTGACGAAGGCCGTTGGGCCGATACGTAAGCTTATTAAATACCAGTGATACTATCAAGAGCAGTGTGCGGTTTCTTTCATCCTGTTTTAATTGGTCACATGGTTAGCAGATGGTATTGGTCACATACACATGGTTAGCAGATGTTATTGGTCCATACACATGGTTAGCAGATGCTATTGGTCACATACACATGGTTAGCAGATGTTAATGATCCATACACATGGTTAGCAGATGTTATTGGTCACATACACATGGTTAGCAGATGTTATTGGTCACATACACATGGTTAGCAGATGTTAATGGTCACATACACATGGTTAGCAGATGTTAATGGTCACATACACATGGTTAGCAGATGTTAATGCGAGTGTAGTGAAATGCTTGTGCTTCTAGTTCTGACCATGCAGTAATATCTAACAAGTAATCTAACAATTTCACAACAGCTACCTTTTACACACAAGTGTAAAGGAATGAATAAGAATATGTACATATAAATATATGGATGAGCGATGGCCGAACGGCATAGGCAAGATGCAGTAGATGGTATAGAGTACAGTATATACATATGAGATGAGTAATGTAGGGTATGTAAACATTATATAAAGTGGCTTTGTTTAAAGTGACTAGTGATACATTTTTACATCCAATTTTTAATTATTAAAGTGGCTAGAGATTTGAGTCAGTATGTTGGCAGCAGCCACTCTATGTTAGTGATGGCTGTTTAACAGTCTGATGGCCTTGAGATAGAAGCTGTTTTTCAGTCTCTCGGTCCCAGCTTTGATGCACCTGTACTGACCTCGCCTTCTGGATGATAGCGGGGTGAACAGGCAGTGGCTCGGGTGGTTGTTGTCCTTGATGATCTTTTTGGCCTTCCTGTGACATCGGGTGGAGTAGGTGTCCTGGAGGGCAGGTAGTTTGCCCCCGGTGATGCATTATCCAGACCGCACTACCTTCTGGAGAGCCTTACGGCTGTAGGTGGAGCAGTTGCCGTACCAGGCGGTGATACAGCCCGACAGGATGCTCTCGATTGTGCATCTGTAAAAGTTTGTGAGTGTTTTTGGTGACAAGTCAAATTTCTTCAGCCTCCTGAGGTTGAAGAGGTGCTGTTGTGCCTTCTTCACTACGCTGTCTGTGTGGGTGGACCATTTCAGTTTGTCCGTAATGTGTACGCCGAGGAACTTAAAACTTTCCACCTTCTCCACTACTGTCCCGTCAATGTGGATGGGGGGGTGCTCCCTCTGCTGTTTACTGAAGCACACGAACATCTCCTTTGTTTTGTTGACGTTGACTGTGAGGTTATTTTCCTGACACCACACTCCGAGGGCCCTCACCTCCTCCCTGTAGGCCGTCTCGTCGTTGTTGGTAATCAAGCCTACCACTGTAGTGTCGTCTGCAAACTTGATGATTGAGTTGGAGGCGTGCATGGCCACTCAGTCATGGGTGAACAGGGAGTACAGGAGAGGGCTGAGAACGCACCCTTGTGGGGCCCCAGTGTTGAGGATCAGCAGGGTGGAGATGTTGTTTCCTACCCTCACCACCTGGGGGCGTCCCGTCAGAAAGTCCAGAACTGAATAGTTCCTCCCGACTGTATGTAATAAGACTTAAGATTTCCAGGGATTTCCAGGTTCTCTCCTTCTAGAACTAACAGTCCTTTCTCTACAATTTTATTTCCTACAACTTTTAGCAACTTTTGTTTTGTTTTAGAATGCATCCAGTAACAGTGTAAGAAATAATAAATAAAAAAACAAAATGCTGCATAGTTTCCTAAGAACGCGAAGTGAGGCGGACATCTCTGTCGGCGCCGAATGTTTATTTTTGCTAGCTGGCATCACTCTGACTGATAGCTAGCTAGCACCATCGATTGAACTCATGGCAATCCCAAGGGCCAAATGACAGTCAGTCGGTGGTATGGAACAAACCTCTTCCAGAACTAGCACGTGCTCTTTCTCCAATGATACTCCGACATAAATTACTTTCTGAATTTGGCTCCTTTACTTGTCATCTTTCTTTAACTCTCTCCTTTTGCATCACATTCACTTGCGCCTCCTCTTTCCATAACCTCTCCCTCCTCTTTCCAGAACCTCTCCTTCCTCTTTCCATAACCTCTCCCTCCTCTTTCTAGAACCTCTCCTCCTCTTTCCAGAACCTCTCCTCCTCTTTCTAGAACCTCTCCTTCCTCTTTCCAGAACCTCTCCTCCTCTTTCCAGAACCTCTCCTTCCTCTTTCCAGAACCTCTCCTTCCTCTTTCCAGAACCTCTCCTCCTCTTTCTAGAACCTCTCCTTCCTCTTTCCAGAACCTCTCCTCCTCTTTCCAGAACCTCTCCTTCCTCTTTCCAGAACCTCTCCTTCCTCTTTCCAGAACCTCTCCTTCCTCTTTCTAGAACCTCTCCTTCCTCTTTCCAGAACCTCTCCTCCTCTTTCTAGAACCTCTCCTTCCTCTTTCCAGAACCTTGCCTCCTCTTTCCAGAACCTCTCCTTCCTCTTTCCAGAACCTCTTCTTCCTCTTTCCATAATCTCTCCTCCTCTTTCTAGAACCTCTCCTCCTCTTTCCAGAACCTCTCCTTCCTCTTTCCAGAACCTCTCCTTCCTCTTTCCAGAACCTCTCCTCCTCTTTCCAGAACCTCTCCTCCTCTTTCCAGAACCTCTCCTCCTCTTTCCAGAACCTCTCCTTCCTCTTTCCAGAACCTCTCCTTCCTCTTTCTAGAACCTCTCCTTCCTCTTTCCAGAACCTCTCCTCCTCTTTCCAGAACCTCTCCCTTCCTCTTTCCAGAACCTCTCCTCCTCTTTCTAGAACCTCTCCTTCCTCTTTCCAGAACCTCTCCTTCCTCTTTCCAGAACCTTGCCTCTTCTTTCCAGAACCTCTCCTTCCTCTTTCCAGAACCTCTCCTCCTCTTTCCAGAACCTCTCCTTCCTCTTTCCAGAACCTCTCCCTTCCTCTTTCTAGAACCTCTCCTTCCTCTTTCTAGAACCTCTCCTTCCTCTTTCCAGAACCTCTCCTTCCTCTTTCTAGAACCTCTCCTTCCTCTTTCCAGAACCTCTCCTCCTCTTTCCAGAACCTCTCCCTTCCTCTTTCCAGAACCTCTCCTCCTCTTTCCAGAACCTCTCCTCCTCTTTCCAGAACCTCTCCCTTCCTCTTTCCAGAATCTCTCCTCCTCTTTCCAGGCTGCGACATCACCTGGCTCATATAAACTCAGCAAAAAAAGAAACCCTTTTTCAGGACCCTGTCTTTCAAAGATAATTCGTAAAAATCCAAATAACTTCACAATCTTCCTTGTAAACATTGTAAACACTGTTTCCCATGCTTGTTCAATGAACCATAAACAATAAATGAACATTTACCTGTGGAATGGTCGTTAAGACACTAACAGCTTACAGACGGTAGGCAATTTAGATCACAGTTATGAAAACTTAGGACACTAAAGAGGCCTTTCTACTGACTCTGAAAAACACCAAAAGAAAGATGCCCAGGGTCCCTGCTCATCTGCGTGAACGTGCCTGAGGCATGCTGCAAGAAAGCATGAGGACTGCAGATGTGGCCAGGGCAATAAATTGCAATGTCCGTACTGTGAGATGCCTAAGACAGCGCTACAGGGAGACAGGACGGACAGCTGATCGTCCTCGCAGTGGCAGACCACGTGTAACACCACCTGCACAGGATCGGTACATCCGAACATCACACCTGCAGGACAGGTACAGGATGGCAACAACAACTCCAAGTTACACCAGGAGCGCACAATCCCTCCATCAGTGCTCAGACTGTCCGCAATAGGCTGAGAGAGGCTGGACTGAGGGCTTGTAGGCCTGTTGTATGGCAGGTCCTCACCAAACATCACCGGCAACAATGTCGCCCAAGGGCACAAACCCACCGTCGCTGGACCGGACAAGACTGACAAAAAGTGCTCTTCACTGACGAATCACGGTTTTGTCTCACCAGGGGTGATGGTCGGATTCACATTTATCGTCGAAGGAATGAGCGTTACACCGAGGCCTGTACTCTGGAGCGGGATCGATTTGGAGGTGGAGGGTCCGTCATGGTCTGGGGCGGTGTGTCACAGCATCATCGGACTGAGCTTGATGTCATTGCAGGCAATCTCAATGCTGTGCGTTACAGGGAAGACATCCTCCCTCATGTGGTACCCTTCCTGCAGGCTCATCCTGACATGACCCTCCAGCATGACAATGCCACCACGCACAGAATGAGCAGTATGGCTGATTTCCTGCAAGACAGGAATGTCAGTGTTCTGCCATGGCCAGAGAAGAGCCCGAATCTCAATTCCATTGAGCATGTCTGGGACCTGTTGGATCGGAGGGTGAGGGCTAGGGCCATTCCCCCCAGAAATATCCGGGAACTTGCAGGTGCCTTGGTGGAAGAGTGGGGTCACAGCAAGAACTGGCAAATTTGTTGCAGTCCATAAGGAGGAGATGCACTGCAGTACTTAATGCAGCTGGTGGCCACACCAGATACTGACTGTTACTTTTGATTTTGATCCCCCCTTTGTTCAGAGACACATTACTCCATTTCTGTTAGTCACATGTCTGTGGAACTTGTTCAGTTTATGTCTCAGTTGTTGAATCTTGTTATGTTCATACAAATATTTACACATGTTAAGTTTGCTTAAAATAAAAGCAGTTGACAGTGAAGACGTTTATTTTTTTGCTGAGTTTAGTAGTCTTGGAAAGTCCCTGAACAGAACAGCAAAAGCCATATCCCTGTATCTTGATTATGGTGATATTATTTATCAAAGTGCAGCTGCTACTACTCTTAAACCTTTGGATTCCATCTACCATGGTGCCCTTCGTTTTGTTACAGGTGACAGTTTTGATACTCGTCACTGCGTCCTGTATCAAACTTTGGACTGGACTTTGCAAAAGACCCATAGATCTCTACATTACTCACTTTTTGTTTACAAGACCCTACTTCATAAACTTTCATCTTATCCTACTGTGCTGTTGAAGTATAGACACCTGAGTTGCCTAACCTGTTCACAGGATTGGTTAACTCTTGAGGTTCCTAGGGTCTCCACCGAGCTAGCTAAATCTGCTTTTAGTTTTAATGCAGCGTATTGCTGGAACAAAATTCAAAATAAATTTCATCTTGATGTTCTGGTGCCGTTCAGCCAATTTAAAGTTTTGATTGGGGACTTATTTGTGGAGGAATGTAACTGATTTTCGGGTGATTTGGGATGTTTTATTTGTGCTTCCCTTGACTACGTTTCTGTATTTTAGTGTGTATATATTTTTTGGGGGGTATAATGTGTATATTTGTAACAATGGCGCTGGAGAAGAAGGCTGCCGTTTTATTCTCCCCAACTGATATTTTTTTTCTTCGTTTATTTTCATTGTTTGTAACTTTTTAAACTTATTTTGTACATAATGTTGCCGCTACCGTCTCTTATGACCAAAAATAACTTCTAGACATCAGGACTGTGATTACTCACCACGGACTGACAGAATCCTTTTTTCCTTTAACGAGTCTGACGAGCCCGATGCGAATGATATACTGCTTTCTCGGGAACAGGCTCAGATCCCCGTGATTTGCGTGAAGAGGAGGTGGAGAAAAAGGGGCCAGAGGGCGGGGCTGCCTTCTGAGAATTCATAGGCGATTGAGTAAACCTCCAATTCCTTCCATTCTGCTAGCAAATGTGCTAATCTTTGGAGAATAAAATCGATGACCTACGCGGAAGATTAAACTACCAACGGGACATTCAAAACTGTAATATCTTACGCTTCACAGAGTCGTGGCTAAACAACGACACTGTCAACATACAGCTGGCTGGTTATATTCTGTACCGGCAGGATAGAACAGCGGCGTCTGGTAAGACAAGGGGCGGCGGTCTATGTATTTTTGTAAATAACAGCTGGTGCACGATATCTAAGGAAGTCTCGAGCTATTGCTCACCTGAGGTAGAGTATCTCATGATAAGCTGTAGACCACACTATCTTCCTAGAGAGTTTTCATCCGTATTTTTCGTAGCTGTTTACGTACCACCACAGACTGAGGCTGGCACTAAGACGGCATTGAATGAGCTGTTCCGCCATAAGCAAACATTCACCCAGAGGCGGTGCTCCTAGTAGCCGGGGACTTTAATTCTGGGAAACTTAAATTAGTTTTACCAAATTTCTATCAGCATGTTAAATGTGCAACCAGAGGGGAAAAAAACTCTGGACAACCTTTACTTCACACACAGAGATGCATACAAAGCTCTCCCTCGCCCTCCATTTGGCAAATCTGACCATAATTCTATCCTCCTGATTTCTGCTTACAAGCAAAAATTAAACGAGGAAGCACCAGTGACAAGATCAATAAAAAAGTGGTCAGATGAAGCAGATGCTAAACTACAGGACTGTTTTGTAGCACAGACTGGAACATGTTCTGGGATTCCTCCAATGGCATTGAGGAGTACATCACATCAGTCACTGGCTTCATCAATGAGTGCATCGATGACGTCATCCCCACAGTGAGCTTAAGTACATACCCCAACCAGAAGCCATGGATTACAGGCAACATCCGCACTGAGCTAAAGGCTTGAGCTACCGTTTTCAAGGAGCGGGACTCTAACCCGGAAGCTTATAAGAAATCCAGCTATGTCCTCCGACGAACCATCAAATAGGCAAAGCATCAATACAGGACTAAGATCAACTCATACTACACTGGCACTGACGCTCGTCGGATGTGGCAGGGCTTGCAAATCATTACAGACAAGAAAGGGAAGCACAGCCGAGAGATGCCCAGTGACACAAGCCTACCAGACGAGCTAAACTACTTCTATGTTCGCATTGACGTAAATAACACTAAAACATGCATGAGAGCACCAGCTGTTCCGGACGACTGTGTGATCACGCTCTCTGCAGCTGATGTGAGTAAGACTTATAAACAGGTCAACATTCACAAGGCCGAAGGGCCAGACGGATTACCAGCACGTGTACTGTGAGCATGCGCTGACCAACTGGCAAGTGTCTTCACTGACATTTTCAACTTCTCCCTGTCCGAGTCTGTAATACCAACATGTTTCAAGCAGACCACCATAGTGCCTGTGCCCAAGAACACTAAGCTAACCTGCCTAAATGACTACCGACCCATAGCACTCACGTCTGTAGCCCTGAAGTGCTTTGAAAGGCTGTTCATGGCTCACATCAACACCATTATCCCAGAAAACCTACACCCACTCCAATTTGCATACCGACCCAACAGATCCACAGATGACGCAATCTCTACTGCACTCCACACTGCCCGTTCCCACCTGGACAAAAGGTACACCGATGTGAGAATGCTATTCATTGACTACAGCTCAGCGTTCAACATCATAGTGCCCTCAAAGCTCATCACTAAGCTAAGGACCCTGAGACTAAACACCTCCCTCTGCAACTGGATCATGGACTTTCTGGCGGGCCGCCTCCAGGTGGTAAGGGTAGGTAACAACACATCTGCCACGTTGATCCTCAACACAGGGGCCCCTCAGGGGTGCTTGCTCAGTCCCCTCCTGTACTCCCTGTTCACTCATGATGGCACGGCCAGGCACGACTCCAACACCATCATTAAGTTTGCCGATGACACAACAGTGGTAGGCCTGATCAACGACGAGACAGCCTATAGGGAGGAGGTCAGAGACCTGGCCGTGTGGTGCCAGGACAACAACGTCTCCCTCAACGTGATCAAGACAAAGGAGATGATTGTGGAGTACAGGACAAAGAGGACCGAGCACGCCCCCATTCTCATCGACAGGGCAGCAGTGGACAGGGCACCAAGGAACTTGAGAGCTTCAAGTTCCTTCGTGTCCACATCACCAACAAACTAACATGGTCCAAGCACACCAAGACAGTCGTGAAGAGGGCACGACAAAATCTATTCCCCTTCAGGAGACTGAAAAGATTTGGCATGGGTCCTCAGATCCTCAAAAGGTTCTACAGCTGCACCATCGAGAGCATCCTGACTGGTTGCATCACTGCCTAGTATGGCAACTGCTCGGCCTCCGACCGCAAGGCACTACAGAGGGTAATGCGAACAGCCCAGTATATCACTGGGGCCAAGCTTCCTGCCATCCAGGACCTCTATACCAGGCGGTGTCAGAGGAAGGCCCTAAACATTGTCAGCCACCCTAGTCATAGACTGTTCTCTCTGCTACCGCATGGCAAGCGGTACCGGAGCGCCAAGTCTAGGTCCAAGAGGCTCTAAACAGCTTCTACCCCCAAGCCATAAGACTCCTAAACATCTAATCAAATGGCTACCCAGACTATTTGCTTTGCCCCCCCCCTCTTTTACACCGCTGCTACTCTCTTGTTATCATCTATGCATAGTCACTTTAATAACTCTTCCTACATGTACATATTACCTCAACTAAACGGTGCCCCCGCACATTGACTCTGTACCGGTACCCCCTTGTATATGATCTCGCTATTGTTATTTTACTGCTGCTTTTCAATTAATTGTTACTTTTATTTCTTATTCTTATCTGTATTTTTTTAAACTGCGTTGTTTGTTAGGGGATCGTAAGTAAGCATTTCACTGTAAGGTCTAATCGGCGCATGTCACTAATACATTTTTATTTTATTTATATTGTATATACAGGGCGTATTTATATTGTATATACAGGGCATATTTATGGTGTGTATATATAGGGCATATTTATATTGTATATACAGGGCGTATTTGTAAGAGACCTAGGTCTAAATATGTCTTCCCTGTTAAAATAAAGGTTAAAAAATATAATAAAAACTCTCTACTCTACTCTACTACATTATCATCATCTCTCCTGTGTTCTAGGTGCTGATTTTCACCCAGAACCAGTTCTCCAGTCTAACCTGGTCCTCCTATAGTCACTTCCCAGAGCTCTATGAGATAGATCTGAGCCACAACGCAGTTCCAGAGGTTCCCCTGTCCCCCGGCCCGGTTCTCCTCACCCTGGGGGTTCTACGCCTGGTAGGGAACCGCATTAGAACCTTGCCCCCTCATTCCTTCAGGGCCACGCCGGGCCTGCTAGAACTCTATCTGGACCAGAACGTCCTGGAGACACTAGACGACCTGTCCTTCTCTGGGCTCAGACTGCTACAGGTCAGTACGTTAATTAGTTGATTTGTTTATTGGTTAATTGTTTGGTTACCTGATTAGCTAGTTAGTTAGCTAGTCAGTCCATTTTTCTGTTAGCTAGTCAGTTAGTTAGCTAATCAGTTAGTTAGTTAGCTAGTCAGTAAGTTAGCTAGCTAGTTAGTTATCTAGTCAGTTAGTTATATAGTTAGCTAGCTAGTTAGTTATCTAGTCAGTTAGTTATATAGTTAGCTAGCTATTTAGCTATCTAGTTAGTTTGTTAGTTAGTTAGTTAGTTAGCTAGTCAGTCAGTTATATAGTCAGTAAGTTAACTAGCTAGTTACTTATCTAGTCAGTCAGTTATCTAGTCAGTCAGTCAGTAAGGAAGCTAGTTATTTAGCTAGTCAGTAAATTAGTTAGTTAGTTAGCTAGCTAGTCAGTCAGTTAGTTAGTCAGCTAGTTAGTTAGCTAGTAAGTCAATTAACACCCCCGTTTTTGTTTGTTCTAGATCCTGGAACTTTCTCAGAACCGTATCTCTGTTCTGCCCCCTCTGATGTTTCACTCCCTCCCGGCCATCGAAACCCTGATTCTAGAGCAGAACCACATCAGAATCATGCCTGACCAGTGGTTCTCTGCCAAACCTGACGTTCCCTACACCTACCTGTCGCAGAACCCCTGGGCCTGCTTCTGTAAGGTACATTCTCTAGTCTAGAACCCTGTAAGGTATGTTCTCTAGTCTAGAACCCTGTAAGGTATGCTCTCTAGTCTAGAACCCTGTAAAGTACATTATCTAGTCTAGTCTAGAAACCCATATTTAATAAATATTTAACCAGGTTCTCTAGTCTACTCTAGAACCCTGTAAGGTATGTTCTCTAGTCTAGAACCATGTACGGTATGTTCTCTAGTCTAGAACCATGTACGGTATGTTCTATAGTCTAGAACCATGTAAGGTAAATGTTCTAATCTAGAACCCTGTGTCGTGTCTTTGGCTATGCCGGATTAAGTGATATGACATGCTATTTTATAAAATCCTATCTCTGTAATTAATATTACCTGAATAAGCTAATCAGGTCGATAATTAACTAGAATGTCGGGGCACCACGAAAGAATGTTTATAGAGCTGTAATCTTCCGAATAAACTCTTAAAGACCTGGTAATCTTTTACATCAATAGCAGTCAATATTTAATCGTCACCTTCTTTAGTCTCATCTGAAAGTTGTAAATTCTTGGTTATCTTCACGAACCCTGGCTAACAAGTTGAATCAGCAATACAAAATTTGGTTTAATTATTTATTTACTAAATAATCACACAGAATGGATCATACATTGATTACTAATTATGTCATACAGAAAACGTCCCTGGTGGACGGAGCCGACATGACGGCTGGTTACACAAAGGAAAGGGGGTTGGGTTTGAGTGAAAGAGCGGGAAGACTGAGGAACAAAGGGAAAAGCTCTGCTATCGTAAATACAGTATCTTATGCATTCTAAATAACCGCCCATTTGGAAAAGGAAAATGCAATAAATATTTACTCTGAGCTGCGCTCGGTTGCGCTCTGAGCTGCACTCGATCGGTTGGTCGTAGATGGGAGGCCGGGTTGTCCAGCATGGATCTCTGGTCCTCTGAAGACTGTCTAGTGCTGAACTGGAGCATGGTAGAATGGATACTCTGTCCGTCCTCTCCTAGCCCACGTTTAGCGGGCAGAGGGGGTATCACTTCTTTAGTGAATAAGAGTTCAAAGTTCATACCAAGTTGCCATACTTTAAGCTCATGCTATATTCTGGCTGGTATAGTCGAAATTCATCCTTTCGGCGTGTTGACCATCATCTTCACGTTGAAATTGGATGCTGATTTCTTTAGGTTATCTGAGCCCTTTTAACGTAGGACCGTCGCCCTAACTTCCTCAGAACAGATTATTATCTGAGCCCTTTTAACGTAGGACCGTCGCCCTGACTTCCTCGGAACAGATTATTATCTGAGCCCTTTTAACGTAGGACCGTCGCCTTAACTTCCTCGGAACAGATTATTATCTGAGCCCTTTTTTTTCTTTTTTTTTGTAACAGTATTTTTATTGGAGTTTCACAATTTTCACCCATATTAAGAGATACAACAACAAAGACAAGACAAAAAAAACAGACAAAAAAAACAGCACTCACTTACACACACACCATTTTCCTCTCCCTGCTCAGCGCTTCTCTCACCCCATCCCCCTCATTGTGTCTCTCAATACATACATTTTAAACAAACATAAACAGAAATAAATAAAAAAATATTAAAAAAAGCTCAGTTTAAACCAAGAAGTTGGGTTCCCCATATGGACCGTACAGTGTAATTCTGAAATACATAGATCACCATTCTAAGAGAATCCTTGCAGCATAATAGCTGATACTTCAGGTTCTAGGTAATTTAGGTAAGGTTCCCATACTTTGTAGAACTGATCTGTCTTAGAATGCAATGTACATGTCAGATATTCCAGCGGCACCCATTCAAACAATATCTAATGCCAATCTTTAATAGAGGGAACCTTATCACTAATCCACTGTAAAAGCATGTTTTTCTCGCTGCGAAGGTGAGGATGTTGTAAAGCCTCCTCTTACCCACAGAAGTAACGTGCCTACTAGGGAGACCTAACAGTAGAGAAACTGGGTCCAATTCTAGGTCGACCCCTAGGATCTTTTCCATTTCTTGCAGAACACCAGACCAATATCTTTGTATTTTGGTACATGACCATAAACAATGTGTTAGGGTGCCTGTATCAGTTTTACATTTAAGACATTGAGGAGAAGAGGAAGAGGGGCTAAAAGCATGTCTGCGATTTGGGGATATATGCAATCTGTGTATTATTCTTAATTGAATTGCTCTAGTACGATTACATATAGATATTGTTTTTGCATATTTCCAAATGTCCTCCCACATCTCTTCGTCAATGGTAACAGACAGTTCTTTCTCCCACGCTTGTTTCACCCTCTGTGTGTCGACAGCGGAAAAGGACCTTAAAGCATCATAAAACAGACTTACAGACATTTTCCTTTGTGGGGAAAAAAAAGCATTCTTTCAATGACAGACATATCAGGGTTGCCAATTAAGGTGGTGCTCTTCAGAATATAATGTCTTACTTGTAGGAAACGGAAAAAGTCCTGCTTTGGGAGTTGATATTTCTCGACCATCTGCTCAAATGACAATAAAATCTTATCCGCAAATAAGTCATTTAGTCTGCGTATGCCCTTATTAAGCCAAAAGTTAAAGCCAGCATCCAGAAATCCTGGGCCAAAATCTGGGTTGTTAAGAATTGGGGTAAGAGCAGAGGTTAGTTTGGACCTTCCCAGGAAACGTTGAACTGACCTCCATACTTTGAGTGTGTTAAGTGTAATGGGGTTGTTACAGTGATCTTTTACAGACTTGAAACTTGTGAAAAATAAAAGATCCTGTAAAGGGTATTTTGAAAGAGAAGTCTCAATTTCTAACCAAATAGAGAAGTCATCGTTTGTGATCCAGTCTGAAATATAACATAGGTGGGCACACCATTTATAGAACCTGATATTGTGCAGATCCAAGCCACCCATAGAACTTGGCAGCTGCAATATTGTCATCTTAAGTCTTGGCTTGCGTTTACTCCATATAAAGGAACTTAGCCATCCATTTACATCCTTTATTACCTTATTGGAGAGTGATACTGGGATCATTTGGATTGGGTAAAGTAGCCTAGGTAAAATGTTCATTTTCAAGAGGGATATTCTACCCAACCATGAAATCGGAAGAGAGTTCCAGCGCTCCAGATCCTGTCTTATTGTGTCGAACAAGGGAACAAAATTGGCTTTGTACATTTGTTGGAATTTAGGAGTTACAAATATACCCAGATACGTAAAACCTGAGGGAAACCATTTAAAAGGGAAGGGGGAGAAGTATTAGGTACAGAGTGAAGGTTACCAAGTGGCATAGACTCTGATTTAGTTAGGTTAATCTTGTAGCCTGAGAATTCACTGAATAACTCAATAATATTAATAAGAGATGTGATTGAAGTCTCGTGATTAGAAATTAATATCAGGACATCATCAGCATACAATCTTATTTTATGGTGAACATCACCAATGAGCAGCCCCTGTATAGCAGGCATTACCCTGATGGCCTCGGCCAGTGGTTCCATAACAAGTGCAAATAGGAGGGGGGACAAAGGACAGCCCTGTCTGGTACCTCTGTGTATAGAGAAGCTATTTGACCTTAGTCCATTAGTAAGGACAGCAGCCTGAGGATCATCATATAAAACTTTCACCTATTTTATAAAGTTGTCCCCCAGACCAAATTTATTTAGAGCAAAGAATAGGTAAGACCACTCCACACAATCAAATGCTTTCTCAGCATCTAGGGAGAGCACAAGACCATCCATAGCACTCCGTTGGTAGGCTTGAATTACATTAAGGAGCCGTCTGACATTGTTACATGACCTACGGCCCTTAATGAAGTCAGTTTGGTCTCCTTTCACAATTAGTGGCAGTGAGTCCTCTAATCTTGTGGCTAGAATTTTAGAAAGCAATTTTCTATCCACATTCAGAAGGGAAATTGGTCTGTACGAGGAACAAGACTCATTTTCCCTTTTTGAGAATAAGTGATATGTTGGCTTCTCGCAGCGTTTGGGGGAGCTGGTCATTTGAAAATGAGTGGTTAAACATATCACGCAATGGCTCAAGGATCAGGCCATGGAACTCTTTATAGAACTCACTACAAAACCCGTCCGGTCCTGGGGCCTTACCATTTTGCAGATTCTTAATTGCGGACATTATCTCTTCCTCAGTAATAGGGGCATTAAGGAGAGACCTCTGTTCTTCGGAGATAGTAGGGAGCTCGATCTTAGAAAATAAGTTCTCCATTAACTTGGGTGCGTCATTTGGCAGTTCTGAGGCATAAAGATTTGCATAAAATGTCTTAAATGAGTCATTTATCAATTTATTTTGATATAAATGATTGCCATCAGAATCAGTAATAGCCGCAATTGACTGTGAGTCAGCTCTCTTTTTAGCTAGGTACGCCAAGTACTTTCCTGGCTTATCGCCATGTTCATATAGCTTTTGCTTGACAAATCTCATTTTCTTTTCAGCGTCCTGTGTTAGGAGAGAGTCCAACGTTGATCTAATGACTGATATTTCCTTTAATAGGGCAGGAGTGGGAGTTTTAATGTAGTCCTTCTCTTTAGTTCCTAATTCACCCTCTAGTGTTTTTTGCTTTTCACACTTTTTCCGCCTCTTAGTGGCTGCGTATGACATAATCAGACCCCTGGCGTACGCCTTACAGGTTTCCCAAAGGAGTGAGGGGTTATCTGTTGATTGAGAGTTAATAGAGAAAAATGCTTTAAACTCTGTAATAAAATATGATGTGAATGTATGGTCTTTAAGAATGGTTGTATTCAACCTCCAATGTCTTGACTGATTGAATGCCCCATTGAGTTTTATGTCCAGGATCACCTCTGCATGATCAGATATGACTATGTTTCCTATCCTAGCGGATAGAACAGACTGCAGCGACGTCCTGGGCATAAAAAAGTAATCTATTCTAGTCTGACATCCATGAGGTGCAGAGAAAAAAGTGAACTCTCTGTTGGAGGGATGAAAAGCTCTCCAAACATCAGCATACCCCAGATCATCACAAATAGCTGTAAGTGACTTAGCTTGAGGAGAGAGTGAGGCTATACCACTGGGAAGCTTATCAATAAAGGGGTTCAACAAACAATTAAAATCTCCTCCAACCACTGCAGTGTCTGAGTTTAATTCTGAAAAGTCTAGAAATACCTTAGTGAGGAAATCAGGGGGGTGGGCCGGGGGGAAGTAAATATTCATTATGGAAATGTTCTGCCCTTGTAAAGTACCATTAATTATAACAAAGCGACCCAATTTATCTTTCACAGACTTCAAGACCTTAAGTGGTAGGTTCTTTTTCACAAGAATTGCTACACCTCTACTTCTGGATGTAAATGATGAGAAAAGCACTTGACCAAACCCCCCTTGTTGTAATTTCAGATGTTCCTTATCATTCAAATGAGTTTCTTGCAACAGGACAATATCAATATTTTATTTTTTCAAAAAAGACAGTACCTTCTTCCTTTTAATGGGGTTATGGCTCCCTCTAATGTTCCATGTACATACACGTAGTCTGGTACCTGCCATTGCGCTTTGACCATTCAATATCCAGACTGAATCCTACTGTAAAAATGGGGTGGTACCTTTTTCCATGTGTTGAACTCTCCTCTATCTCACTGAGCATAAACAAACGATATGAACCCTGAACCCTGAACTATACTAAACACAAAAATGAAACATGTAAAGATCCAAAAGGGGGTTTTCCCACTAGCTAACATGCAGGGGATTTCAACTCTCCAATGTAGACTCTTAAGTCCGCATTGCCACTCAATAGCCTCATCCTTTATATATGTGGAAATTAAAATCAATAGAAGAAGATTGAGGCTCTTCCACCTAAAACCAAGCCTGGGCACCAATATAGGTTCACACATATCTCAGTCTGAGCTACGGCGGCAGTTACTTTAGCAAGAAAAATAATACCGATACGAATATTACTGAACAGGAGCACGTGAGAACTCACCCCACTGCTTCATGATCAGATTCAAATAAAATAAGACGTTATCCAATACTGCGGAGGTGCAGCTTAAGGTTATTTACCCGAGAGAGTCAATAAACGCAGCAGCCTCTTCAGGTGTGTAGAGTTTTTTAGGCGATCCGTTGACCATAATCTTCAATGTGGCCGGGTACAGCAGTGCGTAGTCCATCTTCATTCTCTTGAGTCGAGCCTTCACCTCATCAAACGCTTTGCGCCTTCGATACAACCGCTGTGGAATAATCATTGAAGAATGAGACCTTTGGACCTTTACGTCGACTACCGTCAGAACCCATGTTTCTAGCCGCATCCATGATGCGCTGCTTGTCGGTAAAGTTGTGGAACTTTATAACCACTGGTCGTGGGCGCTGATTGGGACCGGGTATCGGTGCTTGAGAGCGATGTGCTCTGTCTAGCTTCACACGACCAGCCTTAGTGTCCATTTGTAGGTAGCCAGGGATCCATTCCTCAAAAAATGTTACTGAACGTGTCCCTTCAGAATTTTCCGGGAGTCCCACAACACGGATATTGCATCTGCGTCCTCGATTATCCAAGTCGTCAATGTGCTCCGCCATTTCGCGCACCTGCTTCTCAAGTGCTTTTTTCTTAGTGTCCATGTAGTTGAAGTTTCCACAGTAGCAATTCTTCCTTCCGCCTCATCAACACGTTTGACAACCCTCTGTAGTTCAGCTGAATGGCCTGCTATTGCTTCCAGGACCGTTCTTATCTTAACATCGATCACTTTAGTAATGTTATCCGTCATCCTTTGAATCACCAGGTCCATTGTGCCTGGATCCGCAATGTTGTTAGCTTCGCTAACGTTAGCTAGCTCCTCCTGCACATCTACAGGGATGCCGGTTTTGGTCGACTTCATAGTAGTTCTGTAGGGCATGTTGTCGGAGATTTTTGAGAAATAGTCGCCAAGACTCATTGTAGGGTAACTTTTTTAGCCAATTCTACCACTTTTTCAAGCTAGGAGATTAATGTAAGAATATAAATTTACGAATACCACGTGAGCTCGCTGAAATACCGTGTTCTCTCTACAGTGCCATTTTGTTCCCCCATCTGAGCCCTTTTAACGTAGGACCGTCGCCCTAACTTCCTCGGAACAGAAAGTTACATTTTCGTCAAGGGGCTTATATAGGATTGGGAGAGAGGGCCGTGTTTCATAGTTTACAACCTATGTCTGTTCACTTGGGCGGAGCCTCTGAGTGAGCAGAGTGGTGTTCTTCTGACAAACCGTTATCTCATTAAGAAGCTAAAAATTACATTTAATCTTTTCACAAATAGTTTCACATTTATACATTTAAATTGCACAACAATTCCATGTGAATCTGATAACTAGAATGTGTAGATTTTCCCAGATACAGTTTATGTCGTCCTGTCATCAGTCATAATGTCTCAGACGCCAACTGATCTGACATCATATTCATTAAGTCCCAACGCATATTTTCATCTGGTTGGATTACCGAAATATGGGTCCGTTTCCCATCTTTTGATGTCCCCAGAATCTCTATCTTAACAAAGGGATTTTCAATAGTCACATCGGTAGAGTAGAGCGAGGAAAAAGGGGAAAGATATTTATGGGGTTTATAAACCTAACCCAACAGGCCAGCGTCATGATACCTGTAAGGAATGTTATCTAGTCTAGTTTAGAACCATGTAAGTAATGTTATCTAGTCTAGAACCCTGTAAGGTACGTTATCTAGTCTAGAACCCTGTAAGGTGTGTTCTCTATTCTAGTCTAGAACCCCGTATGGTGTGTTCTCTAGTCTAGTCTAGAACCCTGTAAGGTGTGTTCTCTAGTCTAGAACCCCGTAAGGTATGTTCTCTAGTCTAGTCTAGAACCCTGTAAGGTACGTTATCTAGTCAGAACCCTGTAAGGTATGTTCTCTAGTCTAGTCTAGAACCCTGTAAGGTATGTTCTCTAGTTTAGTCTAGAACCCTGTAAGGTATGTTTTCTATTCTAGTCTAGAACCCTATAAGGTATGTTCTCTTGTCTAGTCCAGAACCATGTAAGGTACGTTCTCTAGGTGTGTTAAAATAAAGTTGTATTGTATTTGAAGGTGGGTTACCTGAAGGAACACCTGGATGATCAGGGCACCAACGTGTACACGAGGGATGGAATAATCATCACCCCGGACGACGAGAGTGTTACCTGTGCCACGCCTCCCTCCCTGGCCGGCCGACCAATCGTGGGGCTGGAGGATGAGGAGTACTGCTCACCTGGTGCCAAACCTGATGGCCCCCCTGGAGACTCTGAACCTCAACTTACCCCTACACTACCCCCGACCACCACTACTACTCCTACTACCTTCCCCACCACTACTACTCCTACTACCTTCCCCACCACTACTACTCCTACTACCTTCCCCACCACTACTACTCCTACTACCTTCCCCACCACTACTACTCCTACTACCTTCCCCACCACTACTACTCCTACTACCTTCCCCACCACTACTACTCCTACTACCTTCCCCACCACTACTACTCCTACTACCTTCCCCACCACTACTACTCCTACTACCTTCCCCACCACTACTACTCCTACTACCTTCCTCACCACTACTACTCCTACTACCTTCCCCACCACTACTACTCCTACTACCTTCCCCACCACTACTACTCCTACTACCTTCCCCACCACTACTACTCCTACTACCACCACTACTACTGTGGTACCCACTACTCCTACCACAGCTACCCTGACACCCACCACCCCTCCTCTACACCCCGCTGACCCCACACACCTGCCCCTCCTGCTGAATGAGTCAGTCACATGGTCTTGGTGGGAGATGGTGACCTTCCTGATGGAGTGGGAGGAGACAGAGGGGGGGAGGGTCTGGGAAGGAAACAGCTGGGAGCGTCATGGTCTCTATTCAGAATCTACCAGAGTCTCACCACACCCCACCATGACCCCAACTCAATCACCTAGAACCCCACCTAGAACCCCAACTCAACCACCTAGAACCCCAACTCAACCACCTAGAACCCCACCTAGAAACCCAACTCAACCACCTAGAACCCCACCTAGAACCCCAACTCAACCACCACCACCTAGAACCCAGACCCCGACCGCCCCAGTGACCACAGTCAGACAGGTTGGAGGTTCAGATCCCTGGGGGGATCGGCTAGGGGGTGAAAGCGCGGCGGGAGGCAGAGCTGTGTTCTGCTGGTGGCTGTTTGTAGGGTGTGTGTTGTTGTGTGTTCTGTCTGCGGGGTGGGTGTGTGTGAGCGGCCTATGGCTATGGAGGATGTATAGGACTGTCTATAGGCCTCTGCTGAACAGGGGGAGGTGTGGGGGAGGGAGGGGAGTCAGGCTGCTCAGGTTCAAATGCCACGAGGGGGGAGACAAGAGGGATGTCAATGGGGAGAACGGGGGAGTCAAAGCCATCTCCCTGCCTCTAGGAGGGGGAGGGGGGTGTGGAGGAGAGGGGGTGCAGGCCCTCTTTCGCTCTGTTCTATTCATCTCTAGAGAGGAGGAGGAGGGAGAGATAAAGGAGGGAGAGATGAAGGAGGGAGAGATGAAGGAGGGAGAGAGTGTGATTGAGATGTTGGACTCGGCAATAGAAGGGACAGCTGTGGGGATGTCAGTAAAAAACAGGAGGGAGGGAGAAGAAGAAGAAAGTGAGGGAGGGTTAGTGGGAGGGATGGAGAGGAAGGATGTGTATAGGAAGAGTCTCTACAGAGTGTACAGTAGGGAGGAGAAGATAGAGGGATTGAGGGATGTAGACGAGAGCTGGCAGACAGAGGAAGGAGGGAGGAAGGGAGGTGGAGAGAGAGGAGGAGGAGGGAGAGAGGGAGGTGGAGAGAGAGGAGGAGGAGGGAGAGAGGGAGGTGGAGAGAGAGGAGGAGGAGGGAGAGAGGCTAAGAAGCGATACAGTTTGGTTCTGAGGGAGGAGAGTGTAGAGGGGACGAGAGGGAGGGAGAGAGAGGGGCAGGAAAAGGAATGGGTGGTGGGAGGATGGGAGACGTCTGGGGGAGAGAGGAGGGAGGAGAGGGGGAACGGAGGGGGAGACTGGTGGACTCTCTTACCCAGCATGCCTTGGTTCAACCCCCCACCTGACCCTCAACCTAACCCCCCACCTGAGAGGCACACCTGAGGGATGTCATCACGCCAAATCCTCTCTAGGTATCTTCCTAGGTTCCTGCTTTGTAGGAAGCTTTTCCTAACTACTCTTCCTCTTCCTCTTCCTCTGCACTGCTTGCTCTTTGGGTTCTAGGCTGGGTATCTATGAAGAACTTTGTCACAAACTGATGATGTAAAATGGGCTTGAAAAAATACACTGTCCCAGTGTAGGGTGACCTTCACCATCCTGTCAGCTCTGTCCCAGTGTAGGGTGACCTTCACCATCCTGTCAGCTCTGTCCCAGTGTAGGGTGACCTTCACCATCCTGTCATCTCTGTCCCAGTGTAGGGTGACCTTCACCATCCTGTCAGCTCTGTCCCAGTGTAGGGTGACCTTCACCATCCTGTCAGCTCTGTCCCAGTGTAGAGTGACCTTCATCATCCTGTCAGCTCTGTCCCAGTGTAGGGTGACCTTCACCATCCTGTCAGCTCTGTCCCAGTGTAGGGTGACCTTCACCATCCTGTCAGCTCTGTCCCAGAGTAGGGTGACCTTCACCATCCTGTCAGCTCTGTCCCAGTGTAGGGTGACCTTCACCATCCTGTCAGCTCTGTCCCAGTGTAGGGTGACCTTCATCATCCTGTCAGCTCTGTCCCAGTGTAGGGTGACCTTCACCATCCTGTCAGCTCTGTCCCAGTGTAGGGTGATCTTCACCATCCTGTCAGCTCTGTCCCAGTATAGGGTGACCTTCACCATCCTGTCAGCTCTGTCCCAGTGTAGAGTGACCTTCACCATCCTGTCAGCTCTGTCCCAGTATAGGGTGACCTTCACCATCCTGTCAGCTCTGTCCCAGTGTAGAGTGATCTTCACCATCCTGTCAGCTCTGTCCCAGTGTAGGGTGACCTTCACCATCCTGTCCCAGTGTAGGGTGACCTTCACCATCCTGTCAGCTCTGTCCCAGTGTAAGGTGACCTTCACCATCCTGTGGATTGAATCTCGGCCTTTATCAATGACCTGGGACGTGTCGGCATGTAACCACTGTATATTCTTACAATAGTGTTTGGTTGAAATATGTTATCACAACCTGTTCTGCTTTATGTAAATAATAAACATCTATGTCACAAAAACTTGTTCAAGACCTTTATATATATATATATATATATATACAGAACATCTCGAACAGAAAGTTCTCTTCCGTCCTGATTAACATTGAAACAGGCTGTTCCTCCTCAGTGAACACACACAGAAGAAAAACTTATTTCCAAAACAACTTGAATGAAATGTTCTTATTTTTTTTTTAATCTGAGCTTTACAAAGACATGCTGCATCACTGAGCCTGGTCTTCCTATCAGAACTGGAACATGTGTCAGTTCTGCGGTGTGTGTTCTGTGGAGTGTGGGTTCGATTCCCACGGGGGGCCAGCACAGAAAAAAAAAAAAAGGTATGAAATGAAATGTCTGCATTCACTACTGTAAGTCGCTCTGGATAAGAGCGTCTGCTAAATGACTAAAATGTAAATGTAAAATGTTCTGTGGAGTGTGTGTTCTGTGGAGTGTGTGTTCTGCGGAGTGTGTTCTGTGGAGTGTGTGTTCTGTGGAGTGTGTTCTGTGGAGTGTGTGTTCTGTGGAGTGTGTGTTCTGTGTGTTCTGTGGAGTGTGTGTTCTGTGGAGTGTGTGTTCTGCGGAGTGTGTTCTGTGGAGTGTGTGTTCTGTGGAGTGTGTTCTGTGGAGTGTGTGTTCTGTGGAGTGTGTGTTCTGTGTGTTCTGTGGAGTGTGTGTTCTGCGGAGTGTGTGTTCTGTGGAGTGTGTGTTCTGTGTGTGGTTCTGTGGAGTGTGTGTTCTGTGGAGTGTGTGTTCTGTGGAGTGTGTGTTCTGTGGAGTGTGTGTTCTGTGTGTGGTTCTGTGTGTGTGTAGTGTGTTTCTGATGCTGCACTCATCACTATCCTTGGTCAAATGGCCCTTATACAGCCTGGAGGTGAGTTTTGGGTCATTGTCCTGTATTTACCTTTATTTAACCAGGTGGCCAGTTGAGAACAAGTTCTCATTTACATCTGCGACCTGGCCAAGATGAAGCAAAGCAGTGCGACACAAACAACAACACAGAGTTACACATGGAATAAACAAACGTACAGTCAATAACACAATAGAAAAGTTGATATACAGTGCGCAAATGAAGAAAAATTAGGGAGGTAAGGCAATAAATTGGCCATAGTGGCGAAATAATTACAATATAGCAATTAAACACTGGAGTGATAGATGTGCAGAAGATGAATGTGCAAGTAGAGATACTGGGGTGCAAAGGAGCCAAAAATTATAATAACAATATGTGGATGAGGTACTCGGATGGGCTATTTACAGATGGGCTATGTACAGGTGCAGTGATCTGTGAGCTGCTCTGACCGCTGGTGCTTAAAGTTAGTGAGGGATATATGAGTCTCCAGCTTCAGTGATTTTTGCAATTCGTTCCAGTCATTGGCAGCAGAGAACTGGAAGGAAAGGCTGCCAAAGGAGGAATTGGCTTTGGGGATGACCAGTGAAATATACCTGCTGGAGCACGTGCTACGGGTGGGTGCTGCTATGGTGACCAGTGAACTGAGATAAGGTGGGGCTTTACCTAGCAAAGCCATATAGATGACCTGGAGCCAGTGGGTTTGGCGACGAATATGAAGCAAGTACCAGCCAAGGAGAGCATACAGGTCGCAGTGGTGGGTGGTAAATGGGGCTTTGGTGACAAAACGGATGGCACTGTGATAGACTGCATCCAATTTGCTTAGTAGAGTGTTGGAGGCTATTTTGTAAATGACATCGCCAAAGTCAAGGATCTGTAGGATAGTCAGTTTTACGAGGGTATGTTTGGCAGCATGAGTGAAGGATGCTTTGTTGCGAAATAGGAAGCCAATTCAAGATTTAATTTGAGATTGGAGATGTTTGATATGAGTCTGGAAGGAGAGTTTACAGTCTAACCAGACACCTAGGTATTTGTAGTTGTCCACATATTCTAAGTCAGAACCGTCCAGAGTAGTGATGCTAGTCAGGCGGGTGGGTGCGGGCAGCGATCGGTTGAAGAGCATGCATTTAGTTTTAGTTGCATTTAAGAGCAGTTGGAGGCCACGGAAGGAGAGATGTATGGCATTGAAGCTCATCTGGAGGTTAGTTAACATAGTGTCCAAAGAGAGGCCAGAAGTATATAGAATGTTGTCGTCTCCGTAGAGGTGGATCAGAGAATCACCAGCCGCAAGAGCGACATCATTGATATATACAGAGAAAGGAGTCGGCCTGAGAATTGAACACTGTGGCGCCCCCGTAGAGACTGCCAGAGGTCCAGACCACAGGCCCTCCGATTTGACACACTGAACTCTATCTGAGAAGTAGTTGGTGAACCAGACGAGGCAGTCATTTGAGAAACCAAGGCTGTCGAGTCTGCCGATAAGAATGCGATGATTGACAGAGTCAAAAGCCTTGGCCAGGTCGATGAAGACGGCTGCACAGTATTGTTTTTGTCGATGGCTGTTATGATATCATTTAGGACCTTGAGTGTGGCTGAGGTGCAACCGTGACCAGCTCGGAAACCAGATTGCATAGCGGAGAAGGTATGGTGTGATTCAAAATGTTTGGTGATCTGTTTGTTAACTTGGCTTTCGAAGACCATAGAAAGGCAGGGCAGGATGGATATAGGTCTGTAACAGTTTGGGTCTAGAGTGTCTCCCCTTTGAAGAGGGGGATGACCGCAGCAGCTTTCCAATTTTTGGGGATCTCAGACGACACGAAAGAGAGGTTGAACAGGCTAGTAATAGGGGTTGCAACAATTTCGGCGGATAATTTTAGAAAGAGAGGGTCCAGATTGTCTAGCCCGGCTGATTTGTAGCCGTACAGATTTTGCAGCTCTTTCAGAACATCAGCTGTCTGGTTTTGGGTGAAGGAGAAAAGGGGGAGGCTTGGGCAAGTTGCTCCAGGTGGAGGGTAGCCAGGTGGAAAGCATGGCCAGTTGTAGAAAAATGCTTATAGAAATTCTCGATTATCGTAGATTTGTCGGTGGTGACAGTGTTTCCTAGCCTCAGTGCAGTGGGGAGCTGGGAGGAGGTGCTCTTGTTCTCCATGGACTTTACAGTATCCCAAAACCTTTTGTAGTTTGTGCTACAGGATGCAAATTTCTGTTTGAAAAAGCTAGCCTTTGCTTTCCTAACTTCCTGAGTATATTGGTTCCTGACTATTCGATGCTAATGCAGAACGCCAGAGGATGTTTATGTGCTGGTCAAGGGCAGTCAGGTCTGGAGTGAACCAAGGGCTATATCTGTTCCTGGTTCTACATTTTTGAAAGGGGCATGCTTATTTAAGATGGTGAGGAAGGCACTTTTAAAGAATGACAAGGCATCCTCTACTAACGGGATGAGTTCAATATACTTCCAGGATACCCGGGCCAGGATATCGATCGATTAGAAAGGCCTGCTTGCTGAAGTGTTTTAGGGAGCGTTTGACAGTGATGAGGGGTGGTCGTTTGATCGCGGACCCAGTACGCACGCAGGCAATGAGGCAGTGATCGCTGAGATACTGGTTGAAGACAGAGGTGTATTTAGAGGGCAGGTTGGTCAGGATGATATTTAAGAGGGTGCCCATGGTTACAGATTTCAGGTTGTACTTGGTAGGTTCCTTGATGATTTGTGTGAGATTGAGGGCATCTAGCTTAGATTGTAGGACAGCCGGGGTGTTAACCTCTCTAGGGTAGGTGGCACCAAATCGTCCCACCTACGTAACAGCCAGTGGAATCCTGTGGCGCGTTATTCAAATACCTTAGAAATGCTATTACTTCAATTTCTCAAACATATGACTATTTTACAGCATTTTAAAGACAAGACTCTCGTTAATCTAACCACACTGTCCGATTTCAAAAAGGCTTTACAACGAAAGCAAAACATTAGATTATGTCAGCAGAGTACCCAGCCAGAAATAATCAGACACCCATTTTTCAAGCTAGCATATAATGTCACAAAAACTCAGAAGACAGCTAAATGCAGCACTAACCTTTGATGATCTTCATCAGATGACACACCTAGGACATTATGTTATACAATACATGCATGTTTTGTTCAATCAAGTTCATATTTATATCAAAAACCAGCTTTTTATATTAGCATGTGACGTTCAGAACTAGCATACCCCCCGCAAACATCCGGCGAATTTACTAACAATTTACTAAATTACTCACGATAAACGTTCACAAAAAGCATAACAATTATTTTAAGAATTATAGATACAGAACTCCTCTATGCACTCGATATGTCCGATTTTAAAATAGCTTTTTGGTGAAAGCACATTTTGCAATATTCTATGTAGATAGCCCGGCATCACAGGGCTAGCTATTTAGACACCCAGCAAGTTTAGCCTTCACCAAACTCCGATTTACTATTAGAAAAGTTTGATTACCTTTGGTGTTCTTCGTCAGAATGCACTCCCAGGACTTCTACTTCAATAACAAATGTTGGTTTGGTCCCAAATAATCCATAGTGTCGTGTCTTTGGCTATGCCAGATTAAGTGATATGACATGCTAACCTATAAAATTATTTCTCTGTAATTAATATTACCTGATTAAGCTAATCATGTAAATGTAATTAACTACAAAGTCGGGGCACCACAGAATAACGTTTATAGTGCCGTTATCTTCCGAATAAACTCTTAAAATACTTAGTAATATTTTACATCGATAGCAGTCAATATTAACCCTTATCTTATTTTCAGTCTCATAATGAAAGTTGTAAATTCTTGGCTATCTTCACGAACCCTGGCTAACAAGTTGAATCAGCAATACAAAATTGGGTTTAATTATTTATTTACTAAATACCTAAACTAATCACACAGAATTACAAATACACAGAATACAAATGATGTCATACAGAAAACGTCCCGGTGGACGGAACAGATATGACGGCTGGTTACACAAAGGAAAGGGGGTTGGGCTTGAATGAAAGAGTGGGAAGACTTAGGAACAAACAAGCAGCAGCTATGCTATCGTAAATACAGTATCTTATGCATTCTAAATTACCGCCCATTTGGAAAAGGAAAATGCAATAAATATTTACTCTGAGCTGCGCTTCGGTAGATTAGTCGTAGATGCTGGCCAACAGATCTTCCTGTCCTTGGAAGAATGTCTCTGGTGGTAAATTGGATACGTGGTGGTATCTTCGTCTGTTTGTTAGACTGGATCCGTCGTCCGTCCTTTCCTAGCCCACGTCTACAGCGGCCGCTGCTAACTCAACGGCTAGGAAGTATCACTTCTGTAGTGAATAAGCTCAAAGTTCATACCATTCGCCACCAAAGCTCACGCCGAGGTTGGCTTAGTTCTGTACTTGACGTGTGTCCTTCTAACGTAGAGGCTGCAGACCTCACGTACTGGAACAACCTGGTTATCTTTTCGTCAAAGGCTTATATAGTGGAGAGGGGGAAGGATGTGTTTCATCGTTTATAACCCCTCCTCTTCACAGGGGTGGGCCACTGATCAAGCAGGGCACTTTCCTTATGAAAACCCAAATCTCTCATTTGGAAGCTAAAATTACATTTAATCTCCTAACAAACAATTTCAATATCAAACATTTCAATTGCATAACAATTCCATGTTACTCTGATAACTAGAGGGTGTATACTTTCTCAGGTACAGTTTATGTCGTCCTGTCATCAGTCATAATGTCTCAGATGACAACTGAACTGACATACATACTCATTACGTTCCCAAGCATATTTTCAACTGGTTTTATTACCAAAATATGGTTCCTTTTCCCCATTTGTTTGATGTTCCCAGACTCTCTATATTTAACACAGGCTATTTCTTGACAAAAAAAATCTAATTATTCCATTACCGTACTTCGAAGCATGTCAACCACTGTTTAAAATCAATTTTTATGCCATTTTTCTCGTAAAAAAGCGATAATATTCCGACCGGGAATCTGCGTTTAAGTAAATAGACGAAAGAAAATAAAGCACGGGATCGACTCGTGCACGCGCCTAAGCCCATTATCCTCTTATCGGCCACTTGCCAAAAGCGCAAATGTGTTTCAGCCTGGGGCTGGAATGACATCATTCAGCTTTTTCCCGGGCTCTGAGAGCCTATGGGAGCCGTAGGAAGTGTCACATTACAGCAAAGATCCTCAGTCTTCAATAAACAGAGACAAGAAGAACAAGATCTTGTCAGAGAGGGCACTTCCTTTAAGGAATCTTCTCAGGTTTTTGCCTGCCATATGAGTTCTGTTATACTCACAGACACCATTCAAACAGTTTTAGAAACTTTAGGGTGTTTTCTATCCAAAGCCAATAATTATATGCATATTCTAGTTACTGGGTAGGAGTAGTAACCAGATTAAATCGGGTACGTTTTTTATCCAGCCGTGTAAATACTGCCCCCTAGCCCTAACAGGTTAAGCATGTCCCAGTTTAGGTCACCTAACAGTACGAACTCAGAAGATAGATGGGGGGTGATCAGTTCACATATGGTGTCCAGGGCACAACTGGGGGCCGAGGGGGGTCTTTAACAAGCGGCAACGGTGAGAGGCTTGTTTCTGGAAAGGTGGATTTTTAAAAGTAGAAGCTCGAAATGTTTGGCCACAGAGCCTGGATAGTATGACAGAACTCTGCAGGCTTTCTCTGCAGTAAATTGCAACTCCGCCCCCTTTGGCAGTTCTATCTTGTCTGAAAATGTTATAGATAGGGATGGAAATTTCAGGATTTTTGGTGGTCTTCCTAAGACAGGATTCAGACATGGCTAGGATATCCAGATTGGCGGAGTGTGCTAAAGCAGTGAATAAAGGAGGCTTCTAATGTTAACATGCATGAAACCAATGCTTTTACGGTTACAGAAGTCAACAAATGAGAGACCCTGGGGAATGGGAGTGATGCTGGGGGCTGCAGGCACCATTTAAGCCAGGTGCGGTCACCGCATGTGTGGGGGTGGAAAATAAGGGCTAGCTTAGGCATATTGAGCAGGGCTGGAGGCTCTTCTGTTAAATAAGGCAAAAATTACTAACCAAAACAGCAATAGACAAGGCATATTGACATTAGGGAGAGGCATGTGTAACCGAGTGATCATAGGGTCCAGTGAGTAGCTAGGTGAGCTGGAGGCACGGCGATTCAGACAGCTAGCAGGCCGGGGCAAGCAGATGGACCAGGGGGACGTAGCAACAAGAGTTTGCTGAAACCCCCTCGGATGGTTACGTCTGCAAACCAGTCGTGATGGATCGGCGGGGCTCCGTGTCGGCAGCAAAGGGTCCAGGCCAATTGGCAAAAGACGTAATTGAAGCCCAGGGATAGCTTGATGGAATTTCTTCAGCTAGCCGGGAGATGGGCCTAGTTCGAGTCTAGCTCCAGGCTAACTACTAGCTAGTAGCTAGTTAGCTGGTTAGCTTCAGAAGAGGGTTCCGGTTCAAAAGTGTAAAAATAGCAGATCCAGACCACATTGGGTGAGGCGGGTTGCAGTAGAGTATGTTCAGTCCGTAAATGGAAAATGAGATTAAAAAAATAATACAAATATTTACGAAGAAATCGATATATACAAGGGACGGGACAAAACAATCAAAGCAGACATCCTCACTGCTACGCCATCTTGGATTTTGTCCCCTGAGGGGCCCCTGTGTTGAGGATCAACGTGGCAGATGTGTTGTTACCTGCCCTTACCACCTGGATGTGGCCCGCCAGGAAGTCCAGGATCCAGTTGCAGAGGGAGGTGTTTAGTCCCAGGGTCCTTAGCTTAGTGATGAGCTTTGAGGGCACTATGGTGTTGAACGCTGAGCTTAGCCAATGAACAGCATTCTCACATAGGTGTTCCTTTTGTCCAGGTTGGAAAGGGCAGTGTGGAGTGCAATAGAGATTGCATCATCTGTGGATCTGTTTAGGGTGGTATGCAAATTGGAGTGGGTCTAGGGTTTCTGGGATGATGGTGTTGATGTGAGCCATGAACAGCCTTTCAAAGCACTTCATGACTACAGACGTGAGTGCTACGGGTCTGTAGTCATTTAGGCAGGTTAGCTCAGTGTTCTTCGGCACATGATCACAGTACACGTCCTGGTAATCCGTCTGGCTCTGCAGCCTTGTGAATGTTGGCCTGCTTAAAGGTCTTACTCACATCGGCTATGGAGAGCGTAATCACACAGTCGTCCGGTACAGCTTATGCTCTCATGCATGTTTCAGTGTTACTTGCCTTGAAGCGAGCATAGAAGTAATTTAGCTCGTCTAGTAGGCTCGTGTCACTGGGAAGCTCTCGGCTGTGCTTCCCTTTATTGTCTGTAATAGTTTGCAAGCCCTGCCACATCCGACGAACGTCGGAGCCGGTGTAATATAATTCATCTTCTTCATTGACTGAGTCACTGGTGCTTCTTGCTTTAGTTTTTGCTTGGAATCAGGAATCAGGAGGATAGAATTATGGTCAGATTTCCCAAATGGAGGGTGAGGGAAAGCTTTGTACGTTTCTCTGTGTGTGGAGTAAAGGTGGTCTAGAGTTTTTTTCTCTGGTTGCACATTTAACATGCTAGTAGAAATGAGGTAAAACGGATTTGTTTCCCTGCGTTAAAGTCCCCGGCCCCTGTTTGCTTATGGCCTTATACAGCTCATTGAGTGCGGTCTTAGTGCCAGCATCAGTTTGTGGTGGTAAATAGACAGCTACAAAAAAATATAGATAAACTCTCTTGGTAAAGAGTGTGGTCTACAGCTTATCATGAGATACTCTACCTCAGGCGAGCAAAAACGAGACACTTCCTTAATATTAGATTTTGTGCACAGTCCGCCACCCCTTGTCTTACCGGAGGCGGCTGTTCTATCTTGCCGATGCAGTGTAAACCCCAGCAGCTGTATTTTATCCATGTCGTCGTTCAGCCACTACTTGGTGAAACATAATAGAGGCAGATTACCCACTCGTCGTCGAATCCTTACAAGGCACCCAACCTACATCCTCATGCGAATCACGCGTCCGACTCGTGAAAAAAATGTATCTTCGTCCAGTACGAGGTGAGTAATCGCTGTCCTGATATCTAGAAGCTCTTTAAAGAGACCGTAGCAGAAACATTATGTGCAAAATAAGTTACAAATAACTTGAAAAAACACGCACAATTGGTTAGGAGACCGTAAAACGGCAGCCATCTCCTCCGGCGCCATTCTCTCTGTGTGCAATAATAGTGTTTAACATAATTTTTGAATGACTACCTCATCTCTGTACCCCACAAATACAATTATCTGTAAGGTCCCTCAGTCGAGCAGTGAATTTCAAACAGATTCAACCACAAAGACCAGGGAGGTTTTCCAATGCTCAACTGTAAACAGGTAAAGATACTAAAACAGACGTTAAATATCCCTTTGAGCATGGTTTATTTGTTAGTTACACTTCGGATGGTGTATCAATTCCCCCAGTCACTACAAAGATACAGGCATCCTTCCAAACTCAGTTGCAGGAGAGGAAGGAAACCACTCAGGGATTTCACCATGAGACCAATGGTGACTTTAAAACAGTTACAGAGTTTAATGGATGTGATAGGAGACAACTGAGGATGGATCAACAACATTGTAGTTACTATATAATACTAACCTAAATGACAGAGTGAAATGGAAGCCTGTACAGAATAAAAAATATAGCAAAACAGCATACTGTTTGTAACAAGGCACTAAAGTAAAATTGCCAAAAATTTGGCAAAGAAATCAACTTTATGTCCTGAATACAATGTTTGGGGGCAAATCCAACACAACACTGAGTACCACACTTCATATATTCAATCATGTTATGGGTATGCTTGTCATCTGCAAGGATTTAGGAGGTTTCTATGATACAAATAAATGGAATGGGGCTAAGCACAGGCAAAATCCTAGAGGAAAACCTGGTTCAGTCTGCATTCCAACAGACACTGGGAGACAAATTCACATTTCAGCAGGACAATAATCTAAAACAATGACAAATATACATTTCAGTTGCTTACCAAGATAACATTGCATTGAATGTTTTTGAGTGGCCTAGTTACAGCTTGACAATCTACTGCAAGGCTTAATGCCTGTCTAGCAATGATCTACAACCGAATTGACAGAACTTGAAGATTAAAAAAAATGATTTGCAAATATTGTACAATCCAGGTGTGCAAAGCTCTTAGAGACTTACCCAGAAAGACACAGGTGTAATCGCTGCCAAAGGTGCTTGTACAAAGTATTGACCCAGTGATTCTAACATGTATTAACTCAGGGCGTTGAATACTTATCTTATCAAGATATAATAATTGAGCAGATTTTTACAGTGCTTTTCTACCAACTGATGTTGTGACGTCCGTCATTGGTAAACTGACACACCCATACACACACTGATCTCCCCTCCTGCCTCATTTTCAGCTACGTCAGCAATGTGGGTCTACACACAAGTTAACTTAGCGATCTCAGTTTGTACATGACACACATTATTCTTACCTCCCTTCAGTAACACTTTGGTATGGCATAAGGAATATGCAGACAAGCTTTCATGTTTAATTTAAGTGATGTTTATTGTACTTATCAATATTTTAGATGAGTGCTCTGTCAGTTTCTGTTCCTTTCTGTCTCTGTAGCTTCCAGGTATGCTGGAATAAGGACCCAAGCTACGGCAATTGGGCTGGCTTTGTAGTGCCTGTCCCAAATTGCGCTTTCATGTGAATAGGCATATTGGTAACCCTAGGTGTAAAATGGTAAAAAATGGCTACTTCTCAGAAAGTTTTACTCTGTCGGAGTAAAACAAGGTTGTCCACTTTTGGCATATCTATTTATTATGGCCATTGAAATGTTAGCAATTACATCAGATCCAACAATAATATTAAGGGATTAGAAATCCAGGGCTTAAAAACAAAGGTGTCATTGTACGCTGATGATTCCTGTTTTCTTTTAAATCAACAACATGGATCCCTCCACAGCCTCATGGAGGATCTGGATAATGTTTCTAACCTCTCTGGATTAAAACCACAATCTGAATCCCTCCACGGCCTCATAGAGGATCTGGATAATGTTTCTAACCTCTCTGGATTAAAACCACAATCTGAATCCCTCCACTGCCTCATAGAGGATCTAGATCAGTGGTTCTTAACCTTGTTGGAGGTACTGACCCCCACCAGTTTCATATGCGCATTCACCGAACCCTTCTTAATTGGAAAAATGGCTCTCTTCACCTTGAATTCAGCGAGTGTTGTGTTCTTGTATTGTCCATCTCCATGCAGCTTAAGGAAGTGTTCTCTTAGTTTTGCCGGTGCTAGACTAGAATTGCTCAACTTGGCATTGCAAATCATGCAGTTAGGATGCTGACTCTCATCACGTTCCGTTATACATGTGAATCCATATTGTACATATTCGTCCGACCACTTTCTTTTTTTGCTCGACATAGTTAGTATGAAGGGATTAAAATATTAAGAAAGAAATCACACGACGTACCATCACGACAGTCACAATTCGACTACTGAGCGCGCCAAATTCCCTGCAGCACAGATAGGCCAAGCGATGTTGCGTGATCACCTGCAGCCAATGATGGCCAAGCGGGGCGTGTCATCACGAATCATATGAGTCGGGTGTGTGTCTTGACCTCCGCCGAACCCCTGAGACTGACTCACCGAACCCCTGGGGTTCGATCGAACCCAGGTTAACCTCTTATGGCTAGGGGGCAGTATTTTCACGGCTGGATAAAAAACGTACCCGATTTAATCTGATTATTAGTCCTGCGCAGAAACTAGAATATGCATATAATTATTAGCTTTGGAGAGAAAACACTCCACAGTTTCTGAAACTGTTTGAATGGTGTCTGTGAGTATAACAGAACTCCTATGGCAGGCAAAAACCTGAGATGCTTCTGTTCAGGAAGTACCCTGTCAGACCTTTTATTTTCTTTGTTTGACATCTCTCCCAAAAACTAAGGATCTCTGCTGTTACGTGACACTTCGCACGTCTCCAATGGAGTCTCAGAGCCCGGGAAAAACAGGAATGACGTAATTCAAAGCCCTGGCTGAAACAAAGGAGAGCAAAAGCTAAGTGGTCACTCAGTGGACTAAGCCTTACGCTCGCGACCCGCCCCGCCCCCGGCTTTCGGTTTTTCCCTCAGTATACAGACAGGCAGATTCCCGGTCGGAATATTATCGCTTTTCTACGAGATAAATTGCATAAAAATTGGTTTTAAACAGCGGTTGACATGCTTCGAAGTACGGTAATGGAATATTTAGAATTTTTTTGTCACATTCTGCGTCATGCTCGTGGCGAGATTTAGCGTTGGGATAGTGTCTAGAACGCACTAACAAAACGTCTTGATGGAACATAACGATGGATTATTTGGGACCAAACCTACATTTGTTATTGAAGTAGAAGTCCTGGGACTGCATTCTGACGAAGAACAAGCAAGGTAAGAACATTTTTCTTATAGGAAATGTGATTTTGGTGAAGGCTAAACTGGTTGGGTGTCTAAATAGCTAGCCCGTGATGGCTGGGCTATGTACTTAGATTATTGCAAAATGTGCTTCATCCGAAAAGCTATTTTAAAATCGGACATATCGAGTGCATAGAGGAGTTCTGTATCTATAATTCTTAAAATAATTGTTATGCTTTTTGTGAACGTTTATCGTGAGTAATTTAGTAAAATCACCAGAAGTGTTCGGTGGGAATGCTAGTTCTGAACGTCACATGCTAATGTAAAAAGCTGGTTTTTGATATAAATATGAACTTGATTGAACAGACATGCATGTATTGTGTAACATAATGTCCTAGGTGTGTCATCTGATGAAGATCATAAAAGGTTAGTGCTGCATTTAGCTATGGTTTGGGTTTATGTGACATGATATGCTAGCTTGAAAAATGGGTGTCTGATTATTTCTGGATGGGTACTCTGCTGACATAATCTAATGTTTTGCTTTCGTTGTAAAGCCTTTTTGAAATCGGACAGTGTGGTTAGATAAAGGAGAGTCTTGTCTTTAAATAGCTGTAAAATAGTCATATGTTTGAAAAATGGAAGTTTTCGGATTTTAGAGGAGTTTGTATTTCGCGCCCCGCCCATCATTGGATATTGGAGCAGACGTTCCGCTAGCGGAACGTGTAGATGTAAGAGGTTTTAAGAACCACTGATCTAGATAATGTTTCTAACCTCTCTGGATTAAAACCTAATTATGATAATATTACGTATTGGATCACAAAAAAATGCAACTTTTACATTACTGTGTAGTTTACCAATAAAATGGTCTGAAGTTGATGTGGACATACCCAGTATACATATCCCAAAACAAAGAAAAAAGATCTCACTACAACACATTTTAATAGAAATGATCAAAAATAGATAAGATCTTGCGACCATGGAAAGGAAAATACATGTCTATTTGTGGAAAAATCACCCTGATTAACTCTTTAGTCATATTACAGTTTACCTATTTGCTTATGGTCTTGCCTCAAGACACTGTCCTGGACGAGGGGCCCCTGCTGGAGCTGATAGAGGGAGAGACCGGAGCTGACAGAGGGAGAGACCGGAGCTGACAAAGGGAGAGACCGGAGCTGACAGAGGGAGAGACCGGAGCTGACAGAGGGAGAGACCGGAGCTGACAGAGGGAGAGACCGGAGCTGACAGAGGGAGAGACCGGAGCTGACAGAGGGAGAGACCGGAGCTGACAGAGGGAGAGACCGGAGCTGACAGAGGGAGAGACCGGAGCTGACAGAGGGAGAGACCGGAGCTGACAGAGGGAGAGACCGGAGCTGACAGAGGGAGAGACCGGAGCTGACAGAGGGAGAGACCGGAGCTGACAGAGGGAGAGACCGGCGCTGACAGAGGGAGAGACCGGAGCTGACAGAGGGAAAGACCGGAGCTGACAGAGGGAGAGACGGGAGCTGACAGAGGGAGAGACCGGAGCTGACAAAGGGAGAGACCGGAGCTGACAGAGGGAGAGACCGGAGCTGACAGAGGGAGAGACCGGAGCTGACAGAGGGAAAGACCGGAGCTGACAGAGGGAGAGACGGGAGCTGACAGAGGGAGAGACGGGAGCTGACAGAGGGAGAGACGGGAGCTGACAGAGGGAGAGACGGGAGCTGACAGAGGGAGAGACGGGAGCTGACAGAGGGAGAGACGGGAGCTGACAGAGGGAGAGACCGGAGCTGACAGAGGGAGAGACAGAGGGAGAGACGGGAGCTGCTGCAACTGCGAAATTAGGGCATTTCTCAAGACACTGTCCTGGAGCAGGAGAAGGCCAAGGAGAGTGGCTGTCCCCACCTGTTGGCGAGCAGGTGGACAACCCATTCGGAAGAGGAGGTGGACGAGGGGCTTCCAACCATAAGATGAGGTGGAAACAGAAGAAGAAACTAATGAAGAAAACAATGATTAAGAACCAGAAGAGACCTGTCAAATGCTAAAATTGACCACCTTATCAACCCAAACCCCCTTTATTGACATTTTTAGCTTATCAACCATAGAATTACATTTCTGGTGGACACTGGGGCGGCCTGTGTTGAAAATATCTGCCCCCCCTCAAATAAAACTTCCCTGTGGCTCAGTTGGTAGAGCATGGTGTTTGCAACGCCAGCATGGTGTTTGCAACGCCAGGGTTGTGGGTTCGATTCCCACGGGGGGCCAGTACAAAAAAAAAATGCATGAAATGAAATGAAATGTATGCATTCACTACTGTAAGTCACTCTGGATAAGAGCGTCTGCTAAATGACTAAAATGTAAAATGTAAGAAAGTTTGCTCTTTCCCCTGGATGTGGAGGGGGGAAAGGGCACATGGAGACACTGTTTCCTGTACTTCTCCGCCTGCCCAGTACATTTATTAGGAAGACATTTAATGTAAAATGAATTAATCTTTTGCCTGTACTGAAGGATTGTCATGTGTGGCTCAGTTGGTAGAGCATGGTGTTTGCAACACCAGGGTTGTGTGTTCGATTCCCATGGGGGACCAGTATGGGGGGAAAAAATGTATGAAATGTATGCATTCACTACTGCACGTCGCTCTGGATAAGAGCGTCTGCTAAGTGACTAAAATGGGTTGAGAGAAAATGTAATCTTCCCGTGCCTGATGAACTGTTACTATGCTTGCCACCTGTATGATCAACATGTTGAGGGACAACTGAGAGAGCGATCCCTCTCTTCACCATTGCATGCTAACTGGGAAGTGTCTGAATACCTACATTGTACTGCTGCTGTTCTCTCATGTGAACAGGACCCTGAATATCAACAGAGATAACCATGAATGGGAAATACAGAGGAGAAGACTTCGTAGCAGCTGGTGTTGTTGACAGATACTAAGATTAGTCTGTATGAAGTCCCTGGCTCTGTTTGCCATTGTACCTTATCAAAAGCTCCTGGAACACAATGGAAAGATGTGGGTTGTTTTGGATGAAGAAAGTGGTCAGCTTCAACAGCAACTTTCTATTCCCCATACTGGACTACTGCAATGACAGTACCCCAAAATCACCAATTCCCGTTGAAATCATGACTGTGGTATTACAAGAGAATTCACACATTGATTGGCTTAAAGATATACCTGAAGCCCCATGGGCTAAATCAAAGACCGACATTGGACGCATGAAAGGAGCTACGCCAGTTGTGGTCGTTCCAAAAAGCCCCCACAGACCTTAAAGCTCAGTACCCTCTTAGCAAAGGAGCAGAAAGAGTACCATTCCCGCTCATAGTCCATTAGTTGAAAGAGGCGCTCTGGTTCCCTGCCCGAATTCACCCTGTAAGACACCAATTTTACCTATTAGGAAACCCTCTGGTAATTATCGATGTTGTACATGCCTAATGCTGCTACCGTGTTATCCCTGGTGTTTCCAGCTAGTTGGTGCCTAATGCTGTTACCGTGTTATCCCAGGTGTCTCCAGCTAGTTGGTGCCTAACGCTGTTACCGTGTTATCCCAGGTGTTTCCAGCTAGTTGGTGCCTAATGCTGCTACCGTGTTATCCCTGGTGTCTCCAGCTAGTTGGTGTCTAACGCTGTTACCGTGTTATCCCAGGTGTTTCCAGCTAGTTGGTGCCTAATGCTGCTACCGTGTTATCCCTGGTGTCTCCAGCTAGTTGGTGCCTAACACTGTTACCGTGTTATCCCTGGTGTTTCCAGCTAGTTGGTGCCTAACACTGTTACCGTGTTATCCCTGGTGTTTCCAGCTAGTTGGTGCCCAACACTGTTACCGTGCTTTCCCAGGTGTTTCCAGCTAGTTGGTGCCTAACGCTGTTACCGTGTTATCCCAGGTGTCTCCAGCTAGTTGGTGTCTAACGCTGTTACCGTGTTATCCCAGGTGTTTCCAGCTAGTTTGTGCCTAATGCTGCTACCGTGTTATCCCTGGTGTCTCCAGCTAGTTGGTGCCTAACACTGTTACCGTGTTATCCCTGGTGTTTCCAGCTAGTTGGTGCCTAATGCTGTTACCGTGTTATCCCTGGTGTTTCCAGCTAGTTGGTGCCCAACACTGTTACCGTGCTTTCCCAGGTGTTTCCAGCTAGTTGGTGCCTAACGCTGTTACCGTGTTATCCCAGGTGTCTCCAGCTAGTTGGTGTCTAACGCTGTTACCGTGTTATCCCAGGTGTCTCCAGGTAGTTGTTGATTTAACTCATGCTTCCTTTCTTTTCTCTTCTTCTGTTTCTCCTGGAGGGAGTATTTTGGTTCAGTATGTTGACCATTTGTTGGTTTGCTCACAATCAGAGGAGATATGTCATCAGGACACTCGGGCATAGTTTTGTTTTGTTTTGTTTGTTTTTTAATGGTCATAAAGTTTCCCCGAGTAAAATGCAATTATGCCGGAGCTCCGTAAAATATTTGTGTCATGACATTACTTGAGGGTTGTGCCTTCGCCAAAGATGGATTAGAGGCAATTAATTAATTAACCCTTCAACTCTTCTCCCTACAGCAGATACTGGTGAAGACCATGACTGTGATTTAGCTATTGAAGTTGACTGTAACCCTAGGTTGGACTTGAGAGACACCCTGTTGGACAATCTGGACTTGTTTTGTAAATGGGTCTGCTCAGAGAAATGAAAAAGGGCCCTCACACTTATTTGTACAGGTGGCAGAACTACTTGGCTTGACTAGAGCTTGTTTTTTGGCAAAGGACCGTTCCGTTAACATTGAAACTCACGGTAGAACATTGTGGAAGAATAGAGGGTTTTTGACCTCGTCTGGAAAACAAATTGCACACAGTAGTCTTGTTTCGTCTGTTACAGGATGCGTCAGGGACATACTTCCTCTGAAGATAACATTTCTCTGGGGAACGCTAAGCTGACAGCGCAGCTAAATTGGCTGCTTCTATATTCTACCCACCCCCCCCTACAGATGGCAGCAGTTCCTGCTTCCACTAACCCTTTCTCTGTCAATGACTCTACAGGCAACGGCTGATGCATCAGAGAAAGACGCTTCGGGTATATGGCTGGATGAGTGAAGCAGACCAGCCATGTCCCATTGTACTTTCCAATTCCTCGATAAATTGTCACATGGTGAAGACCATGTGTCAAAAGGAGGGATGGTGGATCTTGTAAATAAATATTCGTATACAGCAGGTTTTTACTGTGTTTGCAGAACATTTCTCTGGTACGGGGTTGCACAATGTTTGATTTGCATTGGCTAACAATGTTGACCCAAACTCTGAAAATAAAATGTATTAAACTAATTAGAAAACAAGCCTGACATGGGTGAAGGTGCTTCCATTGATACTGAGTATGAGAGGCAGATCCCACACAGTCACTGGTCTCTCTCCACACGAGGTGCTGACCGGCCATCCCATGAGGATGACTAATACACCTTTTTGCCCAGAACAGGTTGTCCCTGCAAGGAATGGAGGAAGACATGGTTGAGTATTGTGTCGTTCTTAAGACTCTTTTTTTCCCCTGGCATCTTTGCAGAACCTGGCAGGTGGAGCACTATTTGATCCCAGGTCGGAGAGGACCGTACCAAGTTCTTTGGACCACCCCCACTGCGGTGAAGGTTGCTGGAGAGAGATAACTGGATCCACGTGTCGCACTGCAGAAAACCTAACAGAGGGTGAGATGAGTCCTGAGCCAAAAGGACCAATGCAGGCCAAAAGTAGTGGCCAAGAAGTAGATGGTCGTCAGAGAAGGAGAGCCCTGCTGGGCTCTCATAACCAAGAGGACTGATGCAATGGCCACTACCAAGTTCTCTGATGAGTATGACTGTCTAAAGGGTCTGGGAAATAAAGTCTCATAGAAAGCTTGGCTCATTTTGTCTGCTTTAAAACCACTTCCAACGCAAAATATCATCGCCATGCTAAAACCGAGGCTTCGTGAAATTAAATTTACCAGCCACAATAGGGAGCCCTTCAGGAGAGACAACATCTTTAATACATCAATACCTACAGATAAAAGTAGACCAAGCTGGCCCAAACCTTATGGTAGAAAATACAAGTTAAACAAATTCCTATGATAGTGGATGTGGGTGCTACTACCCCCACTTTTAGTAAAGGTACGGGACTTGACTTAGCCCTAACCTAGAAAACTAAACACTTAGGGGATTACATATTCATCTCAAAATAACACATTTACTAAGTGTGAAGCAGAAAATAAATATCCAACAGAAATTGGTAATAAATACTAAGAGTAACATTGTTAGGGTAGACTAAAATGCAAACAATACCTTCCATTAAGAAGAAAGATTTCATGTTTGTTTTGTTTTTATACCTCACAATAGGGGAAACAGTAGAACATTGTTTGAGAGTGATCCATGTGTATTAGGGTTAGGGTTAGGGTTAGAGTTTTTCCTACTGGAAAGAGAAGGGACCTAGTTGAAGGAAACCGATATGGAGACTAGTGAAAGTAACAAAGACAGTGATAAAGACAGTAAAATGGAAAGATTCATGGTACTCATGATTTATCAGTTGATGTCAAATGTAATGTGTTGACAGTATGTGAATTATATTATTAGTGACTTTCAGATCGCACTCTAATAATGCACCATCTTAGTCATTTGAAGAAGCTAAGGTTTCAATGCAAGGTCACAAGATGAAATCATCCAAGATGGCGTAGCAGTGGAGATTGTCTTGTCCCGTCCCTTGTATATATCATTTTTCTTCATATATGTATGTATTATTTTTTTGATCTCATTTTCCATCTACGGACTGAACATACTCTACTGCAACCCGCCTCACCCAATGTGGTCTGGATCTGCTATTTTTCACTTTTGAACCGGAACCCTCTTCTGAAGCTAACCAGCTAACTAGCTACTAGCTAGGAGTTAGCCTGGAGCTAGACTCGAACTAGGCCCATCTCCCGGCTAGCTGAAGAGATTCCATCAAGCAATCCCTGGGCTTCAATTACCTCTTTTGCCAATTGGCCTGGACCCTTTGCTGCCGACACGGAGCCCCGCCGATCCATCACGACTGGTCTACCGACGTAACCGTCCGAGGGGGTTTCTGTCCCGAAGCAAGCACCAGTTAGCCTGGAGCTAGCCTTGAGCTAGGCCCTTCTCCCGGCTAGCCAAAGAATTCCATCAGATAATTCCTGGGCTTCAATACCTCTTCTGCCAATTGGCCTGGACCCTTTGCTGCCGACACGAAGCCCAGCCGATCCATCACGACTGGTCTGCCGACGTAACCATCCGAAGGGGGGTTTCAACAGACTCTTGGTGCTACGTCCCCCTGAGGCCCATCTGCTAGGCTGCTGCTTGCCCCGGCCTGCTAGCTGTCTGAATCGCCGTGCCTCCTGCTCGCCTAGCTACTCACTGGACCCTATGATCACTCGTCTACATATGCCTCTCCCCAATGTTAATATGCCTTGTCTATTGTTGTTTTGGTTAGTAATGTCTGCTTTATTTCACAGTAGAGCCTCCAGCCCAATATGCCTCAGCTAGTCCTTATGTTCCACCCCCCACACATGCGGTGACCGCACCTGGCTTAAATGGTGCCTCGAGAGACAAAACCTCTCTCATTGTCACTCAATGCCTAGGCCGCCAGAAACCTGCTCCTTTTACTCTCTGTTCCGAACGCACTAGACAACCAGTCCTTTTAGTCTTTAGCTGTACTCTTATCCTACTCCTCCTCTGTTCCTCTGGTGATGTAGAGGTTAATCCAGGCCCTGCAGCCCCCAGCATCACTCCCATTCCCCAGGCGCTCTCATTTGTTGACTTCTGTAACCGTAAAAGCATTGGTTTCATGCATGGTAACATTAGAAACCTCCTCCCTAAGTTTGTTTTTTTCACTGCTTTAGCACACGCCACCAACCCGGATGTCTGAATCCTGGCTTAGGAAGGCCACAAAAAATCCTGAAATTTCCATCCCTAACTATAACATTTTCCGACAAGATAGTACTGCCAAAGGGGGCGGAGTTGCAAACTACTGCAAAGATACCCTGCAGAGTTCTGTCATACTATCCAGGTCTGTGCCCAAACAATTCGAGCTTCTACTTTTAAAAATCCACCTTTCCAGAAACAAGCCTCTCACCGTTGCCACTTGTTATAGACCCCCTCGGCCCCCAGTTGTGCCCTGGACACCATATGTGAACTGATCACCCCCCATCTATCTTCAGAGTTCGTACTGTTAGGTGACATAAATTGGGACATGATTAACACCCCGGAACGTTCTACAATCTAATGCCCTCAATCTCACACAAATCATCAAGGAACCTACCAGGTACAACCCGAAATCCGTAACCACGGGCACCCTCTTAGATATCATCCTGACCAACCTGCCCTCTAAATACACCTCTGCTGTCTTCAACCAGGATCTCAGTGATCACTGCCTCATTGCCTGCGTCCGTAAAGGGTCTGAGGTCAAACAACCACCCCTCATCACTGTCAAACGCTCCCTAAAACACTTCTAGCAGCCCTTTCTAATCGACCTGGCCCGGGTATCCTGGAAGGATATTGACCTCATCCCGTCAGTAGAGGATGCCTGGTTGCTCTTCAAAAGTGCTTTCCTCTCCATCTTAAGTAAGCATGCACCATTCAAAAAATGTAGAACTAAGAACAGATGTAGTCCTTGGTTCACCCCAGACCGGAGTGCCCTTGACCAGAACAAAATTATCCTGCTGCATTCTGCATTAGCATCAAATAGCCCCCGCGATATGCAACTTTTCAGGGAAGTCAGGAACCAATATACTCAGTTAGTTAGGAAAGTTAAGGCTTTTTCAAACAGAAATTTGCTTCCTGCAGCACTAATTCCAAAAAGTTTTTGACACTGTAAAGTCCATGGAGAATAAGAGCACCCATTGCGATGAGGCTAGGAAACACTGTCAACACTGACAAATCCACTATAATTGAGAATTTCAATAAGCATTTTTCTACGGCTGGCCATGCTTTCCACCTGGCTACCCCTACCCCGTCCAACAGCTCTGCACCCTCTGCAGCAACTTGCCCAACCCCCCCCCCCCCCGCTTCTCCTTCACCTAAATCCAGACAGCTGATGTTCTGAAAGAACTGCAAAATCTGGATCCCTACAAGTCAACTGGACTAGACAATCTGGACCCTCTCTTTCAAAAATTATCTGCCAAAATTGTTGCAAACCCTATTGCTAGCCTTTTCAACCTTTCTTGTCATCTGAGATCCCCAAAGATTGGAAAGCTGTCATGGTCATCCCCCTCTTCACAGGGGAAGACACTCTAAACCCAAACTGTTATAGACCTATATCCATCCTGCCCTGCCTCTAAATTCTACGAAAACCAAGTAAATAAACAGACCACCAACCATTTTGAATCCCACCGTACCTTCTCCACTATGCAATCTGGTTTTCCGTGCTGGTCATGGCTGCACCTCAGCCACACTCAAGGTCCTAAATGATATCATAACTGCGATTGATAAAAGACAGTACTGTGCAGCCGTCTTCATCGACCTGGCCAAAGCTTTCGACTCTGTCAATCCCCGCATTCTTATTGGCAGACTCAATAGCCTTGGCTTCTCAAATGACTGCCTCGCCTGGTTCACCAACTACTTCCCAGATAGAGTTCAGTGTGTCAAATCGGAGGGGCTGTTCTCCGGACCTCTGGCAGTCTCTATGGGGGTGCCACAGGGTTCAATTCTTGGGCCGAGTCTTTTCTCTGTATATATCAATGATGTCGCTCTTGTTGCTGGTGATTCTCTGATCCACAACTACGCAGACGACACCATTCTGTATACATCTGGCACTTCTTTGGACACTGTGCTAACAAACCTCCAAATTAGTTTCAAATCCATACAACTCTCCTTCCGTGGCCTCCAACTGCTTTTAAATGCTAGTAAAACTAAGTGCATGCTCTTCAACCAATTGCTGCCCGCACCAGCATCACTACTCTTGATGGTTCTGACCTAGAATATGTGGACAACTACAAATACCTTGGTGTCTGGTTAGTCTGTAAACTCTCCTTCCAGACACACATTAAGAATCTACAATCCAAAATTAAATCTAGAATCAGCTTCCTATTCCTTCACTCATGCCGCCAAATATACCCTTGTAAAACTGACCATCCTACCAATCCTTGACTTCGGCGATGTCATTTACAAAATAGCCTCCAACACTCTACTCAATAAACTGGATGCAGTCTATCACAGTGCCATCCATTTTATCACCAAAGCCCCATATACTACCCACCAATGTGACCTGTATGCTCTCGTTGGCTGGCCCTCACCTCATATCCATCGCCAAACCCACTGGCTCCAGGTCATCTATAAGTCTTTGCTAGGTAAAGCCCCGCCTTCTCTCAGCTCACTGGTCACCATAGCAGCACCCACCTGTAACACGCGCTCCAGCAGGTATAGTTCACTGGTCATCCCAAAGCCGACACCTCCTTTCCTTCCAGTTCTCTGCTGTCAATGACTGGAACGAATTACAAAAATCTCTGAAGCTGGAGACTCATATCTCGCTCTCTAAGAGGGAGGAAGGAGTGGGTGGAGTTGGACGATCAAGGAGGGAGGAGAACGTGGAAAAGAGTTTCCTAGGGTTAGAGTAGAAGGTTGAAATTTAGAGTGGTAGAACATGGCTTTAGCAGCAGAAACAGAGAAAGAGAAGGTAGAGTGAAAGGATGCTAGGTCCTCCAGAAGTATTTGTTTTCCTCCATTTTCGCTCAGCTGCCCACAGCCAAGTTCTGTAAGCTTGCAATGAGTCACTTAGCCACGGAGCAGGAGGGGTGGGCCAAGCCGGCCAGGAAGAAAGGGGACAGTGTGAGTCATTGGATGCGGAATGTCAGGAGAGTAGGGTCGAAGAGGAAAAATCAGAATGGAGAAGGATTTAGCAGAAGGGAGAGAGGATAGAAGAGAAGAGAGCAGTGGGAGAGAAAGAGAGTGAAGATTGTGACGACGCATGACCATCTGGGTAGGGGCTGAGACTGACCATCATAGCACTGAGACTCCACTTGTGAAGGTGGTAAATTACCTTTTAATGGACGTCAGACCGAGGCTCTGCATCTGCCCTCGTGGCAGTCTACATGGACAAGTTCTGGCGTCCATGTAGACGCCAGAACTTGATCTTATCTGTCGAAAAGAGTTTGTCTCTGTGAATGGTTTGTCCTCTGACAAATCAACTGTAAATTTCGGTGTTCCTCAAGGTTCCGTTTTAGGACCACTATTGTTTTCACTATATATTTTACCTCTTGGGGATGTCGTTCGAAAACATAATGTAAAATTTCACTGCTATGCGGATGACACACAGCTGTACATTTCAATGAAACATGGTGAAGCCCCAAAATTGCCCATGCTAGAAGCCTGTGCTTCAGACATATGGCTGCAAAATTTCTACTTTTAAACTCGGACAAAACAGAGATGCTTGTTCTAGGTCCCAAGAAACAAAGAGATCTTCTGTTGAATCTGACAATTAATCTGGATGGTTGTACAGTCGTCTCAAATAAAACTGTGAAGGACCTCGGCGTTACTCTGGACCCTGATCTCTCTTTTGAAGAACATATCAAGACTGTTTCAAGGACAGCTTTTTTCCATCTACGTAACATTGCAAAAATCAGAAACTTTCTGTCCAAAAATGATGCAGAAAAATTCATCCATGCTTTTGTTACTTCTAGGTTGGACTACTGCAATGCTCTACTTTCCGGCTACCCGGATAAAGCACTAAATAAACTTCAGTTAGTGCTAAATATGGCTGCTAGAATCCTGACAAGAACCAAAAAATTGGTGGAGAGAGGGGAACCGGCCAGGCAGAGACAGCAAGGGCGGTTCGTTGCTCCAGAGCCTTTCCATTCACCTTCACACTCCTGGGCCAGACTACACTCAATCATAGGACCTACTGAAGAGATGAGTCTTCAATAAAGACTTAAAGGTTGAGACCGAGTCTGCATCTCTCACATGGATAGGCAGATCATTCCATGAAAATGGAGCTCTGTAGGAGAAAGCCCTGACTCCAGCTGTTTTCTTAGAAATTCTAGGGACAATAAGGAGGCCTGCATTTTGTGACCGCAGCGTATGTGTAGGTATGTACAGCAGGAACAAATCTGAGAGATTTGTAGGAGAAAGCTTTGTAGGTTAGCAGTAAAACCTTGAAATCAGCCCTAGCCTTAACAGGAAGCCAATGTAGAGAGACTAGCACTGGAGTAATATGATCAATTTTTTGAGTTCTAGTCAGGATTCTAGCAGCCGTGTTTAGCACTAACTGAAGTCTATTTAGTGCTTTATCCGGTTAGCCGAAGAGTAGAGCATTGCAGTAGTCTAATCGAGAGGTGACAAAAGCATGGATTAGCTTTTCTGCATAATTTTTTGACAAAAAGTTTCTGATTTTTGCAATGTTACAAGATGGAAAAAAAGCTGTCCTTGAAATATTAATCAAAAGAGAGATCAGGGTCCAGAGCAATGCAGAGGTTCTTCACAGTTTTATTTGAGACAACCATCAAGATGAATTAATCCAACAGCAGATCTCTTTGTTTCTTGAGACCTAGAACAAGCATCTCTGTTTTGTCCGAGTTTAAAAGTAAAACATTTGCCACCATTTGCCACCAATTTTGAAGCTTCACCATGTTTCTTCGAAATGTACAGCTATGTGTCATCCACAAAGCAGTGAAAGTTGACATTGTGTTTCCGAATGACATCACTAAGAGGTAAAATATATAGTGAAAACAATATTGGTCCTAAAATGGAATCTTGAAGAACGGCGAAACGTACAATTGATTTGTCAGATGACAAACCATCCACAGAGACTAACTGATAACTTTCCGACAGATAAGATCTAAACGAGGCAAGAGCTTTTCCGTGTAGACCAATTAGGAAGTCTAATCTGTCCAAAAGAACGTGGCGATCAATGGTGTCAAAAGCAGCACTAGGAGCACGAGGACAGATGCAGAGCCTTGTCTTGATGCCATTAAAAGGTCATTTACCACCTTCACAAGTGCAGTCTCAGTGCTGACGGAGTCTAAAACCAGACTGAAGCGTTTTGTATACATTATTTGTCTTCAGAAAGGCAGCACATTTTTGCAACTGAGAGGAACTGGAGATTAGATACAGGCCGATAGATTTTTACATTTTTCCGGGTCAAGGTTTAGCTTTTTCAAGAGAGGCTTTATTACTGCCACTTTTAGTGAGTTTGGTACACATCCGCTGGATAGGGAGCCATTTATTATGTTCAACATAGGAGGGCCGAGCACAGGAAGCAGCTCTTTCAGTAGTTTAGTTGGAATAGGGTCCAGTATGCAGATAGACGGTTTAGAGGCCGACTATTTTCATGAATGTGTCAAGAGATACAGGATTAACGGACACAGTGTCACAATATCCATCGTGGATTTGAAAGGAGGACCAAGGCGCAGCGGAAGTGTGGACACTCATGTTTCTTTAATTAACAAAACAAGTAAAGTATCCACTGGAAAAAACAATAAACAAAACAATGAACAGTACTCACGATACAACAGGGTAGCAGGCTAAACCAAAAAAAGCAGTGCTCACCACAATTCCCCACAACCCCCAGTGACAAACATACTCCTATATATATGACTCCCAATCAGGAACAACGATCCCCAGCTGTTCCTGATCAGGAGTCACAAGACACAGAGAACCTTCAAACACACACAAGACTGCCACGTCCTGACCCCAAAATTACTACAACAGCTCCATCTGCTGGTCAGGACGTGACACACAGTATGTTTTTCATTAGTTGTCTTGTTATTATTTGTTGTCATTAGTCCCACCCTTCAGCTCCATTCAACCCCTCCCATCTATCTCTACACCATCCATATTGGATTTCTTTTTGCCAGATATTGTTCAACTGCGTTGTGATGTTTCAAAAAATTTCTGAACCTTTCTATTTTCATAGTTTTTACAGATTGTAAATTGAAAATTAAAATTTTTGCTAAAAGTATTATTATATTATTGGTCGATTGACTATGACTTTTCAGATCCCCCAGTAGTGCTATCTGCAGGGTTATCAGATCACCCAGTAGTGCTGTCTGCAGGGTTATCAGATCCTCCAGTCTGCAGGGTTATCAGATCACCCAGTAGTGCTATCTGCAGGGTTATCAGATCACCCAGTAGTGCTATCTGCAGGGTTATCAGATCACCCAGTAGTGCTATCTGCAGGGTTATCAGATCACCCAGTAGTGCTGTCTGCAGGGTTATCAGATCACCCAGTAGTGCTATCTGCAGGGTTATCAGATCCCCCAGTAGTGCTATCTGCAGGGTTATCAGATCCTCCAGTCTGCAGGGTTATCAGATCCCCCAGTAGTGCTATCTGCAGGGTTATCAGATCCCCCAGTAGTGCTGTCTGCAGGGTTATCAGATCCCCCAGTAGTGCTATCTGCAGGGTTATCAGATCACCCAGTAGTGCTGTCTGCAGGGTTATCAGATCACCCAGTAGTGCTATCTGCAGGGTTATCAGATCCCCCAGTAGTGCTATCTGCAGGGTTATCAGATCACCCAGTAGTGCTGTCTGCAGGGTTATCAGATCCCCCAGTAGTGCTATCTGCAGGGTTATCAGATCCCCCAGTAGTGCTATCTGCAGGGTTATCAGATCCCCCAGTAGTGCTATCTGCAGGGTTATCAGATCCTCCAGTCTGCAGGGTTATCAGATCCCCCAGTAGTGCTGTCTGCAGGGTTACCAGATCCCCCAGTAGTGCTATCTGCAGGGTTATCAGATCCCCCAGTAGTGCTGTCTGCAGGGTTATCAGATCCTCCAGTAGTGCTGTCTGCAGGGTTATCAGATCCCCCAGTCTGCAGGGTTATCAGATCACCCAGTCTGCAGGGTTATCAGATCACCCAGTAGTGCTATCCGCAGGGTTATCAAATCACCCAGTAGTGCTATCTGCAGGGTTATCATATCCCCCAGTAGTGCTGTCTGCAGGGTTATCAGATCCCCCAGTAGTGCTATCTGCAGGGTTATCAGATCACCCAGTAGTGCTATCTGCAGGGTTATCAGATCCGCCAGTAGTGCTATCTGCAGGGTTATCAGATCCCCCAGTAGTGCTATCTGCAGGGTTATCAGATCCCCCAGTAGTGCTATCTGCAGGGTTATCAGATCCCCCAGTAGTGCTATCTGCAGGGTTATCAGATCCCCCAGTAGTGCTATCTGCAGGGTTATCAGATCACCCAGTAGTGCTATCTGCAGGGTTATCAGATCCCCCAGTAGTGCTGTCTGCAGGTTTATCAGATCCCCCAGTCTGCATGGTTATCAGATCACCTAGTAGTGCTCTCTGCAGGGTTATCAGATCATCCAGTAGTGCTATCTGCAGGGTTATCATATCCCCCAGTAGTGCTGTCTGCAGGGTTATCAGATCACCCAGTCTGCAGGGTAATCAGATCACCCAGTAGTGCTATCTGCAGGGTTATTAGATCCCCCAGTCTGCAGGGTTATCAGATCACCCAGTCTGCAGGGTTATCAGATCACCCAGTAGTGCTATCTGCAGGGTTATCAGATCACCCAGTAGTGCTATCTGCAGGGTTATCAGATCACCCAGTCTGCAGGGTTATCAGATCACCCAGTAGTGCTATCTGCAGGGTTATCAGATCACCCAGTAGTGCTGTCTGCAGGGTTATCAGATCACCCAGTAGTGCTATCTGCAGGGTTATCAGATCACCCAGTCTGCAGGGTTATCAGATCACCCAGTAGTGCTGTCTGCAGGGTTATCAGATCCCCCAGTAGTGCTATCTGCAGGGTTATCAGATCCCCCAGTAGTGCTATCTGCAGGGTTATCAGATCCTCCAGTCTGCAGGGTTATCAGATCACCCAGTAGTGCTGTCTGCAGGGTTATCAGATCCCCCAGTCTGCAGGGTTATCAGATCACCTAGTAGTGCTCTCTGCAGGGTTATCAGATCATCCAGTAGTGCTATCTGCAGGGTTATCATATCCCCCAGTAGTGCTGTCTGCAGGGTTATCAGATCACCCAGTCTGCAGGGTAATCAGATCACCCAGTAGTGCTATCTGCAGGGTTATCAGATCCCCCAGTAGTGCTGTCTGCAGGGTTATCAGATCACCCAGTAGTGCTATCTGCAGGGTTATCAGATCCCCCAGTAGTGCTGTCTGCAGGGTTATCAGATCCTCCAGTAGTGCTGTCTGCAGGGTTATCAGATCCCCCAGTCTGCAGGGTTATCAGATCACCCAGTCTGCAGGGTTATCAGATCCCCCAGTCTGCAGGGTTATCATATCCCCTAGTAGTGCTGTCTGCAGGGTTATCAGATCCCCCAGTAGTGCTGTCTGCAGGGTTATCAGATCCCCCAGTAGTGCTGTCTGCAGGGTTATCAGATCACCCAGTAGTGCTATCTGCAGGGTTATCAGATCCCCCAGTAGTGCTGTCTGCAGGGTTATCAGATCCCCCAGTAGTGCTATCTGCAGGGTTATCAGATCACCCAGTAGTGCTGTCTGCAGGGTTATCAGATCACCCAGTAGTGCTATCTGCAGGGTTATCAGATCCCCCAGTAGTGCTGTCTGCAGGGTTATCAGATCCCCCAGTAGTGCTGTCTGCAGGGTTATCAGATCCCCCAGTAGTGCTGTCTGCAGGTTTATCAGATCACCCAGTCTGCAGGGTTATCAGATCACCAAGTAGTGCTGTCTGCAGGGTTATCAGATCCCCCAGTCTGCAGGGTTATCAGATCACCTAGTAGTGCTCTCTGCAGGGTTATCAGATCACCCAGTAGTGCTATCTGCAGGGTTATCAGATCACCCAGTAGTGCTGTCTGCAGGGTTATCAGATCCCCCAGTAGTGCTATCTGCAGGGTTATCAGATCACCCAGTAGTGCTGTCTGCAGGTTTATCAGATCCCCCAGTCTGCAGGGTTATCAGATCCCCCAGTAGTGCTGTCTGCAGGGTTATCAGATCCCCCAGTCTGCAGGGTTATCAGATCCTCCAGTCTGCAGGGTTATCAGATCACCCAGTAGTGCTGTCTGCAGGGTTATCAGATCCCCTAGTAGTGCTATCTGCAGGGTTATCAGATCCCCCAGTAGTGCTATCTGCAGGGTTATCAGATCCCCCAGTAGTGCTGTCTGCAGGGTTATCAGATCCCCCAGTAGTGCTATCTGCAGGGTTATCAGATCCTCCAGTCTGCAGGGTTATCAGATCCCCCAGTAGTGCTATCTGCAGGGTTATCACATTCCCCAGTAGTGCTATCTGCAGGGTTATCAGATCCCCCAGGCTGCAGGGTTATCATATCCCCCAGTAGTGCTGTCTGCAGGGTTATCAGATCACCCAGTCTGCAGGGTAATCAGATCCCCCAGTAGTGCTATCTGCAGGGTTATCAGATCACCCAGTAGTGCTATCTGCAGGGTTATCAGATCACCCAGTAGTGCTGTCTGCAGGGTTATCAGATCACCCAGTAGTGCTGTCTGCAGGGTTATCAGATCCCCCAGTAGTGCTGTCTGCAGGGTTACCAGATCACCCAGTAGTGCTGTCTGCAGGTTTATCAGATCCCCCAGTCTGCAGGGTTATCAGATCACCTAGTAGTGCTGTCTGCAGGGTTATCAGATCCTCCAGTCTGCAGGGTTATCAGATCCCCCAGTAGTGCTATCTGCAGGGTTATCAGATCCCCCAGTAGTGCTATCTGCAGGGTTATCAGATCCCCCAGTGGTGCTGTCTGCAGGGTTATCAGATCCTCCAGTCTGCAGGGTTATCAGAACCCCCAGTAGTGCTATCTGCAGGGTTATCAGATCCCCCAGTAGTGCTATCTGCAGGGTTATCAGATCACCCAGTAGTGCTATCTGCAGGGTTATCAGATCACCCAATAGTGCTATCTGCAGGGTTATCAGATCCCCCAGTAGTGCTGTCTGCAGGGTTATCAGATCCCCCAGTAGTGCTGTCTGCAGGGTTATCAGATCCCCCAGTAGTGCTATCTGCAGGGTTATCAGATCCCCCCAGCAGTGCTATCTGCAGGGTTATCAGATCCCCCAGTAGTGCTATCTGCAGGGTTATCAGATCCCCCAGTAGTGCTATCTGCAGGGTTATCAGATCACCCAGTAGTGCTGTCTGCAGGGTTATCAGATCCCCCAGTAGTGCTGTCTGCAGGGTTATCAGATCCTCCAGTCTGCAGGGTTATCAGATCACCCAGTAGTGCTGTCTGCAGGGTTATCAGATCCCCCAGTCTGCAGGGTTATCAGATCACCTAGTAGTGCTCTCTGCAGGGTTATCAGATCATCCAGTAGTGCTATCTGCAGGGTTATCATATCCCCCAGTAGTGCTGTCTGCAGGGTTATCAGATCACCCAGTCTGCAGGGTAATCAGATCACCCAGTAGTGCTATCTGCAGGGTTATCAGATCCCCCAGTAGTGCTGTCTGCAGGGTTATCAGATCACCCAGTAGTGCTATCTGCAGGGTTATCAGATCCCCCAGTAGTGCTGTCTGCAGGGTTATCAGATCCTCCAGTAGTGCTGTCTGCAGGGTTATCAGATCCCCCAGTCTGCAGGGTTATCAGATCACCCAGTCTGCAGGGTTATCAGATCCCCCAGTCTGCAGGGTTATCATATCCCCTAGTAGTGCTGTCTGCAGGGTTATCAGATCCCCCAGTAGTGCTGTCTGCAGGGTTATCAGATCCCCCAGTAGTGCTATCTGCAGGGTTATCAGATCACCCAGTAGTGCTATCTGCAGGGTTATCAGATCCCCCAGTAGTGCTGTCTGCAGGGTTATCAGATCCCCCAGTAGTGCTATCTGCAGGGTTATCAGATCACCCAGTAGTGCTGTCTGCAGGGTTATCAGATCACCCAGTAGTGCTATCTGCAGGGTTATCAGATCCCCCAGTAGTGCTGTCTGCAGGGTTATCAGATCCCCCAGTAGTGCTGTCTGCAGGGTTATCAGATCCCCCAGTAGTGCTGTCTGCAGGTTTATCAGATCACCCAGTCTGCAGGGTTATCAGATCACCAAGTAGTGCTGTCTGCAGGGTTATCAGATCCCCCAGTCTGCAGGGTTATCAGATCACCTAGTAGTGCTCTCTGCAGGGTTATCAGATCACCCAGTAGTGCTATCTGCAGGGTTATCAGATCACCCAGTAGTGCTGTCTGCAGGGTTATCAGATCCCCCAGTAGTGCTATCTGCAGGGTTATCAGATCACCCAGTAGTGCTGTCTGCAGGTTTATCAGATCCCCCAGTCTGCAGGGTTATCAGATCCCCCAGTAGTGCTGTCTGCAGGGTTATCAGATCCCCCAGTCTGCAGGGTTATCAGATCCTCCAGTCTGCAGGGTTATCAGATCACCCAGTAGTGCTGTCTGTAGGGTTATCAGATCCCCTAGTAGTGCTATCTGCAGGGTTATCAGATCCCCCAGTAGTGCTATCTGCAGGGTTATCAGATCCCCCAGTAGTGCTGTCTGCAGGGTTATCAGATCCCCCAGTAGTGCTATCTGCAGGGTTATCAGATCCTCCAGTCTGCAGGGTTATCAGATCCCCCAGTAGTGCTATCTGCAGGGTTATCACATTCCCCAGTAGTGCTATCTGCAGGGTTATCAGATCCCCCAGGCTGCAGGGTTATCATATCCCCCAGTAGTGCTGTCTGCAGGGTTATCAGATCACCCAGTCTGCAGGGTAATCAGATCCCCCAGTAGTGCTATCTGCAGGGTTATCAGATCACCCAGTAGTGCTATCTGCAGGGTTATCAGATCACCCAGTAGTGCTGTCTGCAGGGTTATCAGATCACCCAGTAGTGCTGTCTGCAGGGTTATCAGATCCCCCAGTAGTGCTGTCTGCAGGGTTACCAGATCACCCAGTAGTGCTGTCTGCAGGTTTATCAGATCCCCCAGTCTGCAGGGTTATCAGATCACCTAGTAGTGCTGTCTGCAGGGTTATCAGATCCTCCAGTCTGCAGGGTAATCAGATCCCCCAGTAGTGCTATCTGCAGGGTTACCAGATCACCCAGTAGTGCTGTCTGCAGGTTTATCAGATCCCCCAGTCTGCAGGGTTATCAGATCACCTAGTAGTGCTGTCTGCAGGGTTATCAGATCCTCCAGTCTGCAGGGTTATCAGATCCCCCAGTAGTGCTATCTGCAGGGTTATCAGATCCCCCAGTAGTGCTATCTGCAGGGTTATCAGATCCCCCAGTGGTGCTGTCTGCAGGGTTATCAGATCCTCCAGTCTGCAGGGTTATCAGAACCCCCAGTAGTGCTATCTGCAGGGTTATCAGATCACCCAATAGTGCTATCTGCAGGGTTATCAGATCCCCCAGTAGTGCTATCTGCAGGGTTATCAGATCACCCAGTAGTGCTATCTGCAGGGTTATCAGATCACCCAATAGTGCTATCTGCAGGGTTATCAGATCCCCCAGTAGTGCTGTCTGCAGGGTTATCAGATCCCCCAGTAGTGCTGTCTGCAGGGTTATCAGATCCCCCAGTAGTGCTATCTGCAGGGTTATCAGATCCCCCCAGCAGTGCTATCTGCAGGGTTATCAGATCCCCCAGTAGTGCTATCTGCAGGGTTATCAGATCACCCAGTAGTGCTATCTGCAGGGTTATCAGATCACCCAGTAGTGCTGTCTGCAGGGTTTGCTCCAGGTAAATGTTACACTTCTTCATCCATTCCTGGACATGTGACCAAAAACAAGCTACATATGGACAGTACCAAAACAAATGATCTAATGATTCTGTATCCCTGCAGAAAAATCAAAAAAATAATTTTGCATAATAATTTACATTGAAAAATTCAAAGATTTGAATATGGCGTTGTTTTGCGTATTAGTTCATAAACCATGTGCCATGGAATCGGTAAGTCGAAAATCTCTCCCCAACTATTTTGCAATCTACAGTTGAAGTCAGAAGTTTACATACACCTTAGCCAAATACATTTGAACTCAGTTTTTCACAATTCCTGACATTTAATCCTAGTAAAAATTCCCTTTCCTAGGTCAGTTAGGATCACCACTTTATTTTAAGAATTTGAAATGTCAGAATAATCATATCATCACAGAGAGGGACTGAGGATTCTACCCTGACCTTGGTGAACATGGTGGCTAGTCACCTTCAACATGCTAAATCATATCATCACAGAGAGGGACTGAGGATGCTACCTTGGGGAACATGGTGGCTAGTCACCTTCAACATGCTACATCATACTGTATCATCACATTTTATTTATTGATTTTAGTTTAGCTTTCAATACAATGCAAATCCACACACTGCTGAAACAACTACTGGACCTGAACGTAAACGGAGGCCTGGCAGGTTGGATGAAGGACTTCAACTGACCCGAACACAGGGAGCCTCTCTGATGAACTGACCCTGAACACAGGGAGCCTCTCTGATGAACTGACCCTGAACACAGGGGGCCCCTCTGATGAACTGACCCTGAACACAGGGGCCCTCTCTGATGAACTGACCCTGAACACAGGGGGGGCCCTCTGATGAACTGACCCTGAACACAGGGGGGCCCTCTCTGATGAACTGACCCTGAACACAGGGGGGCCCTCTCTGATGAACTGACCCTGAACACAGGGGGGGCTCTCTGATGAACTGAACACAGGGGGGCCTCTCTGATGAACTGACCCTGAACAGAGGGGGGCCCCTCTGATGAACTGACCCTGAACACAGGGGGGCACTCTCTGATGAACTGACCCTGAACACAGGGGGGGCTCTCTGATGAACTGAACACAGGGGGGCCGCTCTGATGAACTGACCCTGAACACAGGGGGCCTCTCTGATGAACTGACCCTGAACACAGGGGGGCCTCTCTGATGAACTGAACCTATATATTATGTCCTGAAGTGACCGAGCACCACCCTGAGGACTGTGAGATTTAGTTTTTGTCCTGCTTGATAACTGTGTCTGAACGTGGGGAAAGAACAGTGTGTTCTGAAAGCCAGCCCACACTGAGTTCAGGGACCTCGGCAACCAGTAACCCCATTGACCTAGCCACTTGGGAGCACTGTTGCCACAGTAAATGTTTGGGGAGGAGGGCCCCGAGCTACACAACCTTATGGCAGAATTGGCTCATCCAAATATAACCGCCAGTCCTCTCAGGAAGCCTGAGAACCGGCCCTGTTTATTCCGATTAGCCCCCTTTAAAGCCTCTGGAGCTAAGTAACTCACCACCCATCGGCAAAATCTTTACTGGGAGGATCTCCGCTACAGGAGGAAAATACCTTCCCCTAAACCCGGAGGCTCTCCACTGCAGGAGGTAAATACCTTCCCCTAAACCTGGAGGATCTCCACTGCAGGAGATAAATACCTTCCTCTAAACCTGGAGGATCTCCACTGCAGAACAAACACACACTGAACACACACACACACACACACACACACACACACACACACACACACACACACACACACACACACACACACACACACACACACACACACACACACACACACACACACACACACACACACACACACACACACACACACAGAGAACACACACTGAACACACACACACACACACACACACACTGAACACACACACACACACACACACACTGAACACACACATTCAACACAAACATTACACTGTCAACATTGTATTAGTGACAACCTTTTGATTACTCAGCTCTTAATCAGGTTATTGATTGGCGGATTGATTAAGGACGATTAAGTCATCACTGTTGACCTTTGACCTTGGGGTTTTTGGATTACAGGATGTGTTACCGTGGTGATCAGGGGGCGTATTATGGGATATCACTTTAATCCCCCGGAATTAATGCATTTACAGTAAGCACACACACCCCCTCACACACTCACATTCTCTCTCTCTCTCTCTCTCTCTCTCTCTCTCTCTCTCTCTCTCTCTCTCTCTCTCTCTCTCTCTCTCTCTCTCTCTCTCTCTCTCTCTCTCTCTCTCTCTCTCTCTCTCTCTCTCTCTCTCTCTCTCTCTCTCTCTCTCTCTCTCTCTCTCTCTCTCTCTCTCTCTCTCTCTCCTCCCTCTCTCCTCTCTCTCCTCTCTCCTCTCTCCTCTGTCCTCTCTCTCTCCCTCCCTCCCCTAGCCTCCCAGATGTTCAGTTGACCTTCATCTGAAAATATTTCAGAATGGACAGATGAGAAGAGGAAATGGTCTCTGGATTACCTCCGGAACAGAGGGGGGGGGGGAGAGAGAGAGATGATGATGGTAAGAGTGTTGGCTTCTCATCAACAGTCTCACCAGCCAATCAGTTCTCTACTTTCTCATCAACAGTCTCACCAGCCAATCAATAACATTAATTGAGACTGTTTGTATTTATTATGGATCTAATTGTACTGCTTGCATGAGTTACTTGTGGAATAAAGTGTGGAATAAAGATGTGGAATAAAGTGCCATGTAGTCATGGTCTGTTCTGGACTTGGGGATTGTGAAGAGACCTCTGGTGGCGTGACTTGTGGAGTATGAATGGGTGTCTGAGCTGTGTGCCAGTAGTTTAGACAGACCTCTGGTGGCATGTCTTGTGGGGTATGTATGGGTGTCTGAGCTGTGTGCCCGTAGTTTAAACAGACCTCTGGTGGCGTGTCTTGTGGGGTATGGATGGGTGTCTGAGCTGTGTACCAGTAGTTCAACAGACAGCTCGGTGCATATGGCTACTATATTGTGATCACTACATCCAATGGATTTGGATACTGCTTAAAAGCAAATTTCTGCAGCATTAGTAACGATGTGATCAATATATGTTGATGATTTCATTCCTGTGCTGTTTGTAACTACCCTGGTAGGTTGACTGATAACCTGAACCAGGTTGCAAGCACTGGTTACAGTTTGAAGCTTTCTCTTGAGTGGGCAGCCTGATGAAAGCCAGTCAATATTTAAATCACCCAGAAATCTCTCACACATGTTATCCAGATACTGACTGTTATAGCACTTGGTGGTCTATAGCAGCTACCCAGCAGAATGGGCTTTAGGTTTTCATTTTTTATTTATTTAACTAGGCAAGTCATTTAAGAACAAATTCTTATTTACATTGACGACCTACCCCGGCCAAACCCTCCCCTAACCCGGACAACACTGGGCCAATTGTGCGCCGTCGTATGGGACTCCCAATCACAGCCGGTTGTGATTCAGCCCGGGATCAAACCAAGGTCTGTAGTGATTCCTCTTGCACTGCGATGCAGTGCCTTAGACTGCTCCGCCACTCAAGGAAGGTGAGGCAGATGAACCTGTAGCCATATTACTTCAACAGTATTTAACATGAGATCCTCTCTAAGCTTTACAGGAATGTGGTTCTGAATATAAATAGCAACACCTCCCCCTTTGGATTTTCTGTCTTTTCTGAATATCTTATAACCATATATTTCTACCACTGTACCATCAAAGGTATTGTTTCAGTGAGTTTCAGAGATTGTCAGAATATGACAGTCATGTCTTACTAGCAAATTATTGATTTCATGAACCTTGTTTCTTAAGCTACATAGAAAGAAAAAGTATGTGAACCCTTTGGAATTACCTGGATTTCTGTATAAATTGGTCATAAAATTTGATCTGATCTTTTCATCTAAGTCACAACAATAGACAAACATAGTGTGCTTAATCTAATAACACACATATTATTGTATTTTTCTTGTCTATATTTAATAAAGAATTTAAACATTCACAGTGTAGGTTGGAAAAAGCATATGAACCCCCTAGGCTAATGACTTCTCCAAAAGCGAGTCAGGAGTCAGCTAACCTGGAGTCCAATCAATGAGACGAGTTTGGAGATGTTGGTTAGAGCTGCCCTGCCCTATAAAAAAACTCACAAAATGTGAGTTTGCTACTCACAAGAAGCATTGCCTGATGTAAGGGAAAACCCCCCTGATTTGGACAAAATAACATGGGAACATATTGGCATAGCACGAAACATACACACGATTGTAAATACCACCGAAAGCGGCCCATCTCCGGGCCAATCATATGGCAATTTTCCGATGGCAATTGCCAATTGTAACACCCCAAATTTCCTTTAGATGGCGAGCGCGCTCCACCGTGGATTTTCATACAGCAAATGATACCCAAGTCTACACCCAAGGGTCAGATTTTGATAAAATGAATTTTTTTTTGAAAACTTATCACCTCTTAAAAAAGTGGTTTCTGGACCGTTTTTCGAATTTTTTTCGATTGTTATGTCAATTACACATGTATAAGAGCTGTATGAACATGCTTATGACGTTTTTTATTGACGTCGTTTTTTGGGTTGCTTTTGCTTGTGCACAAGGCATATGTTTTGTGCATTTTGAATATGATTTCATAGGAAAAAAGTGACTTTTTTTTTCTTTTTTTTGCAAAATGACATGTCCAATGCTTTTTTTGTCAATTGTGAAAGTATTGCATGTGCCAAATCACAGCAAATATCCAATAGATAGCTAGAGCTCTCCGCAGTGAATTTTCATATTGAAAACGTAACACAATTCAAGTCCCAAGAGTCAAATTTTGAAAAAATGACATATTTTTGGAAAACTTTTCAACCCCTTAAAAAGTGGTTTCTGGACCGTTTTTCGATTTTTTTTTCGATTTTTATGTCAATTACACATGTATAAGAGCTGTATGGACATACTTTTGACATATTTTATTGACATAATTTTTTGGGTTGTTTTTGCTTGTGCATAAGGCATATGTTTTGTGCATTTGGAATATGATTTCATAGGAAGTCAAAAGTGACATATTTGCTTGTGCATAAGGCATATGTTTGTGCATTTGGAATATGATTTCATAGGAAGTCAAAAGTGACATATTTTTTTCTTTTTTTGTCAAATGCCATTAGAAATGTGCAAATGAAATGTCCAATTCTTTTTTTGTCAATTATACATGTATGAAAGTATTAAATGTGCCAAATCAGGATGTTTGTCCGTTTGCCATGTACGATCATAGGAAGTCGGTTTCCAAACCCAAAAGTCAGTGAACCATGATCCAAATGGCATTTATACTGCCCATATGATATATAGCCCTATGTTAAGCCATTAATCAACGCAGACGGTCTACTTGTCATGTATGATGAGGGAGAAGTGGGACTCTGTTGCTTTTAACATTTTTAACGAATTTGACATGCTCAGAATGCATAATTGACTGGCCCGATGATCTCGGGATGGCCGTGCAGTGACTGTGGTTCCTCTCCATCGCTCGTTGTGTTGATTTCATCATGTCAACTTTGGTGATATTTTTTGCTGTTGAATCATATTGCAAATGTGCGTTACATTTGCAATATTGCGCGTTACGTTTGCAATATGATTCAATGGGCATTTAGCATCATGAATTTAGGCTTGCTCAAAAAAACTGCAGAAATGCATAATTGACTGGCCCGATGAACTCGGGATGGCCGGGCAGTGACTGTGGTTCCTCTCCATTGCTCGTTACCCAGCAGTCAGCGTCCATCAGTCAATTAGATGTCATTTTGACACCAAACTGATACCATCTGACACCAAATCCACTTTTTCCAACTCGTATAGAAGCCAACTATCACATATGTCAGAGAAGGCCCATAATTTACAGTGCTTTCAATTTTAACCATAAAAAACATAAAACACATAGTTACGTTATAGCTGCGGGTCCAGCTCTGACATTATGTGTAGGCCTATGTGAGGCGACCCCGAATCCCAAGTTTCAGCTTGATAGGTCATTTGGTGCCCGAGCAATGGCCTTAATTGGTGCTGAAAATCCACTTTTTCAGGGCGTTACTACGGGGTCCGTGAATGAGCTATCGGACAGAGACATTGGGGTCCGTCTCTATGGGCCGAGCCGGTTTCAATGCACCTAGTCTTGCGACTCTGGGACATTTCTACATGTCGCCATGTCCGTGATATTCAAAATGAATTGAACATATTGCAAATGCACAAGGCGGTTTCTCGGACTGAGAACCTTCTAGAGCCCCATAAATCACTGTGCACTATCGACTTGAGCTCTAGAACAGGTTTCTAAAATTTTGGAGCTCTAGGTCTGACGGTTCTTGAATCGTTTGAACGAAAGTAACTATTGAAGGCGGTATAAGCCTCTTAGCCCCACACTATGTCCCTATGGCCAAATTGTGTGTGTGTGTTTTTGTTTTTTTTTGCAAAAAGAATAGACACACGTTGTCTTTGGGGTAGGCATATACAGAATCCTGAATATGAAGTCTCTACCTTAAGAATTGACTGAATGACACAGGGTTGAGTTGCGTGATTTTCACTATGTGCAGGTTATATGACAATAGATCTAGGGTGTTTCTAACCACTTCCGGTTGTCACAGGAAGTTCATACTCAACACACGTTGTCTTTGGGGTAGGCATAAACAGAATCCTGAATAAGAAGTCTCTACGTTAAGAATTGACTGAATGACAGATGGTTGAGTTGCGTGATTTTCACTATGTGCAGGTTATATGACAATAGCTCTAGGCTGTTTTTAACAACTTCCGGTTGTCACAGGAAGCTCTTGCTCCACACACGTTGTCTTTGGGGTAGACATAAACAGAATCCTGAATATGAAGCCTCTACCTTAAGAATTGACTGAATGACACATGGTTGAGTTGCGTGATTTTCACTATGTGCAGGTTATATGACAATAGCTCTAGGGTTATTTTAACAACTTCCAGTTGCTCCAGGAACCTTAGAATCGACACAGGTAGACCTCACAGTAGCTTGATGGATTGTTATAGAAGACAGGTTCATAAGGCATTCATAACCCACATAGACTTCAGGTTGAATTTAGCAGAATAGTCAATGTATTCCTATGGGGAGAGAAGTCATTGCACACTTTTTGATCTAAACACCTTCTTTTCACTGTGAAGGGTTAATGCCACAGGGCCAAGGTTAGGCTTGCACAGATCGGGAGGACCTCAGGAACGCTCCTGAGGTTGAATTGTGCTTCTAACCCTAACGGTTCTCTCACTGTCACCCAAAAGCACTTGACATATTGGTGCAGGCATCATTTTGGGCCTAGTTTTCTCACGGTCGCTGCACTCAGACCGAACGAGCTACGGTCAAGCGGGGCATCTCGTTGAACTCGTCTCAGCCTAGAGATAATGGTAATGCCATTGCAGGCTCTTTGTGTCTTTAAGCACCGCACTGTGTCACTCCGTCCTTGCTGTGTGTGTGTGTGAGAGAGCTTTTCTTTGACACCTGATAGGATAAATGACTGATTTACAGTTCATGAGGGTTGCCTAGTCACACATATAAAGTTGTGGAAAGATCTGACCTTTTTAACCCTTCAAAACAGCCCCTATGACACCATTTTAAGGCACTTCTGGTTGACACAGGAATCTGAACGTTAGGCTCTTATAGAATATTGAGTTTTAAGTCTTTCTGTTAAGAACTGACTTATTTACAGAGGGTTGAACAAGTGTGTGTTGTTTCAGAAAATCACAGAAAATCACAGAAATCTCGCAGAGCTCCGAAACCCGCCTTAACGGACTCATCTGAACACGCTGCAACTGGATATGTAACTTTTTTGAAAAAAAAACCCTCCTATTGTTGAATATCACCAATGTGTCATTGTACAATTTCTCTGAAATGAACATTGGTAAATGCATGGTTCCTTTTCTCCTGACACCGTAGGCTCATGTAGTTTGATGTGAAGCGGTCAAATCAGCACTCTATTTTCCTGTTTGACTTTTAAACCCAGAAAAATAGCCTTAACTCGAAAAGCGTTGAGGCCTTGACTCCATCCTGTTCGGGGCCAACTGCCCATTATGCCAAACCCACGCAGACCGAGTTTCGTCTTCAAATTATTTTCCGTTTAGGAGAAAAAGCCGTGTCGTGATTGGTGATATATGTTACATTTGAAATATGATTCCATTCGCCCTCTCGTGGAATAATCCGGGACTGCAAAGAAATGACCAAAATTTGAAAATTTTATTAAACGGAAACGGAAGGTCCGAGACACTCTGTTCGATGACTTCCTGGAAGATCCGGCCCCTGTGAGCGGCCCGACGCCATCCGCGGATTTATCGGACGTAGTCGGACGTCTAGTAAAGGAGCGTACATTTGCAATATGGACTTTCTCACTAACCATACGGCTTGCGCACATGAGGTCCCTTCATGTATGTAAACCCTGCCTCGAACAAAATAGATCGCAGAAGACCTAAGATTAAGAATTGTTGACTTGCTTAAAGCTGGAAAGTGTTACAAAAGTATCTCTAAAAGCCTTGATGTTCATCCGTCCACGATAAGACAAATTGTCTATACATGGAGAAAACTTCAGCACTGTTGCTAATCTTACTAGGAGTGGCCGTCCTGCAAAGATGACTGCAAGAGCACAGCGCAGAATGCTCAATGAGGTTAAGAAGAATCCTAGAGTGTCAGCTAAAGACTTACAGAAATCTCTGGAACATGCTAACATCTCTGTTGTCAAGTCTATGATACGTAAAACACTAAACAAGAATGGTGTTCATGGGAGGACACCACGGAAGAAGCCACTGCTGTCCAAAAAAAAAACATTGCTGCACATCTGAAGTTTGCAAAAGTGCACCTGGATGTTCCACAGCGCTACTGGCAAAATATTCTGTGGACAGATGAAACTACAATTGAGTTGTTTGGAAGGAACACACAACACTATGTATGGAGAAAAAAAGGCACAGCACACCAACATCAAAACCTCATCCCAACTGTAAAGTATGATGGAGAGAGCATCATGGTTTGGGGCTGCCTCAGGGCCTGAACAGCATGCTATCATCAACGGAGAAATGAAGGAGAATATTGCTGAACTGAAACTGTTTTGTAAAGAGGAATGGTCCACATTTCTCCTGACTGTTGTGCAGGTCTGATCCACAACTACAGAAAATGTTTGGTTGTGGTTATTGCTGCCAAAGGAGTTATTCACATACTTTTCCCACCCTGCACTGTGAATGTTTACACGGTGTGTTCAATAAAGACATGAAAATGTATAATTGTTTGTGTGTTACTAGTTTAAGCAGGCCGTGTTTCTCTATTGTTGTGACCTAGATGAAGATCAGATCAAATTTTAGGACCAATTAATGCAGAAATCCAGGTATTTCCAAAGTGTTCACATACATTTTCTTGTCACCGTATGTTAACGTAGGCTATTTTTAGCACTTTTCTGGGATGCTTGGTTGTTTTCTTTGCTTTACTGGGAAGCTTAGCAGAGGTAGACATGCTCATGTTATTTATGTTAGTACTGGGTGAGCTGCACACAGTGGGCTCCCTGCTAGGGAATACTACCTCAGTGCTGACAGTATAAATCTGGTTCATAGTCACATGATTACTACATACAATAGCTGTAGGATCAGCAGAGACATTCAGGGCAGTTAGAGGGACATCAATTAGGTTACTTTGTGTCTTCCAGCGCCCCTGGGATAATGTACATTTGCTGAAGCATTTTGACAACTCAGCGTCACAATGGTAGGGATTAGGTTCTACAGCTGCACCATCGAGAGCATCCTGACTGGTTGCATCACTGCCTGGTATGGCAATTGCTCAGCCTCCAACCGCAAGGCACTACAGAGGGTAGTGCGTGCGGCCCAGTACATCACTGGGGCCAAGCTTCCTGCCATCCAGGACCTCTGTGCCAGGCGGTGTCAGAGGAAGGCCCTAAAAATTGTCAAAGACTCCAGCCACCCCAGTCATAGACTGTTCTCTCTGCTACCGCATGGCAAGCGGTACCGGAGCACCAAGTCTAGGTCAAGAGGCTTCTAAACAGCTTCTACCCCCAAGCCATAAGACTGCTAATCTAATGGCTACCAAGACTATTTGCATTGCCACCCCCCCCCCCTTACACTGCTGCTACTCTCTGTTTATCTATGCATAGTCACTTGAATAACTCTACATGTACATATTACCTCAATTACCTCGACTAACCGGTGCCTCCGCACATTGACTCTGTACCGGTACCCCCTGTATATAGTCTCCACATTGACTCTGTACCGGTACCCCCTGTATATAGCCTCCACATTGACTCTGTACTGGTCCCCCTGTATATAGTCTCCACATTGGCTCTGTACCGGTACCCCCTGTATATAGCCCCCATATTGACTCTGTACCGGTACCCCCTGTATATAGCCTCGACATTGACTCTGTACCGGTACCCCCTGTATATAGCCTCGACATTGACTCTGTACCGGTACCCCCTGTATATAGCCTCGACATTGACTCTGTACCGGTACCCCCCTGTATATAGCCTCCACATTGACTCTGTACCGGTACCCCCTGTATATAGCCCCCATATTGACTCTGTACCGGTACCCCCTGTATATAGCCTCGACATTGACTCTGTACCGGTACCCCCTGTATATAGCCTCGACATTGACTCTGTACCGGTACCCCCTGTATATAGCCTCCACATTGACTCTGTACCGGTACCCCCTGTATATAGCCCCCATATTGACTCTGTACCGGTACCCCCTGTATATAGCCTCGACATTGACTCTGTACCGGTACCCCCTGTATATAGCCTCGACATTGACTCTGAACCGGTACCCCCTGTATATAGCCTCGACATTGACTCTGAACCGGTACCCCCTGTATATAGCCTCGACATTGACTCTGTACCGGTACCCCCTGTATATAGCCTCCACATTGACTCTGTACCGGTACCCCCTGTATATAGCCTCCACATTGACTCTGTACCGGTACCCCCTGTATATAGCCCCCATATTGACTCTGTACCGGTACCCCTGTATATAGCCTCGACATTGACTCTGTACCGGTACCCCTGTATATAGTCTCGACATTGACTCTGTACCGTAACACCCTGTATATAGCCTCCACATTGACTCTGTACCGGTACCCCCTGTAAATAGCTCCACATTGACTCTGTACCGGTACCCCCCTGTATATAGCCTCCACATTGACTCTGTACCGGTACCCCCTGTACATAGCCTCCACATTGACTCTGTACCGGTACCCCCTGTATATAGCCCCCATATTGACTCTGTACCGGTACCCCCTGTATATAGCCTCCCCATTGACTCTGTACCGGTATCCCCTGTATATAGCCTCCACATTGACTCTGTACCGGTACCCCCCTGTATATAGCCTCCACATTGACTCTGTTACCGGTACCCCCTGTATATAGCCTCCACATTGACTCTGTACCGCCCCCCCTGTATATAGCCTCCACATTGACTCTGTACCGGTATCCCCCTGTATATAGCCTCCACATTGACTCTTGTACCGGTACCCCCCTTGTATATAGCCTCCACATTGACTCTGTAACGGTACCCCCTGTATATAGCCTCCACATTGACTCTGTACCGGTACCCCCTGTATATAGCCTCCACATTGACTCTGTACCGGTACCCCCTGTATATAGCCCCCATATTGACTCTGTACCGGTACCCCCTGTATATAGCCTCCACATTGACTCTGTACCGGTACCCCCTGTATATAGCCTCCACATTGACTCTGTACCGGTACCCCCTGTATATAGCCCCCATATTGACTCTGTACTGGTACCCCCTGTATATAGCCTCCACATTGACTCTGTACCGTAATACCCTGTATATAGCCTCCACATTGACTCTGTACCGGTACCCCCTGTATATAGCCCCATATTGACTCTGTACCCGGTACCCCCTGTATATAGCCCTCCACATTGGACTCTGTACCGGTACCCCCTGTATATACGCCTCCACATTGACTCTGTACCGGTACCCCCCCCCTGTATATAGCCTCCACATTGACCTCTGTACTGGTACCTCCCATGTATATAGCCCTCCCCATGCCTCTGTACCGGTACCCCCTGTATATAGCCCCATATTGGACTCTGTACCGGTACCCCCTGTACATATCCTCCACATTGACTCTTGTTACCCGGTACCCCCTGTATATAGCCTCCCACATTGACTCTGTACCGGTACCCACCCTGTATATAGCCCCCATATTGACTCTGTACTGGTACCCCCTGTAAATAGCCTCCACATTGACTCTGTACCGTAATACCCTGTATATAGCCTCCACATTGACTCTGTACCGGTACCCCCTGTATATAGCCCCCATATTGACTCTGTACCGGTACCCCCTGTATATAGCCTCCACATTGACTCTGTACCCCCTGTATATAGCCTCCACATTGACTCTGTACCGGTACCCCCTGTATATAGCCTCCACATTGACTCTGTACCGGTACCCCCTGTATATAGCCTCCACATTGACTCTGTACCGTAATACCCTGTATATAGCCTCCACATTGACTCTGTTCCGGTACCCCCTGTATATAGCCTCCACATTGACTCTGTTCCGGTACCCCCTGTATATAGCCTCCACATTAACTCTGTACCGGTACCCCCTGTATATAGCCTCCACATTAACTCTGTTCCGGTACCCCCTGTATATAGCCTCGACATTGACTCTGTATCGTAACACCCTGTATATAGCCTCCACATTGACTCTGTACCGGTATCCCCTGTATATAGCCTCCACATTGACTCTGTACCGTAACACCCTGTATATAGCCTCCACATTGACTCTGTACCGGTACCCCCTGTATATAGCCTCCACATTGACTCTGTACCGGTACCCCCTGTATATAGCCTCCACATTGACTCTGTACCGGTATCCCCTGTATATAGCCTCCACATTGACTCTGTACCGGTACCCCTTGTATATAGTCTCCACATTGACTCTGTACCGGTACCCCCTGTATATAGCCTCCACATTAACTCTGTTCCGGTACCCCCTGTATATAGCCTCCACATTAACTCTGTTCCGGTACCCCCTGTATATAGCCTCCACATTAACTCTGTTCCGGTACCCCCTGTATATAGCCTCCACATTGACTCAGTACCGTAACACCCTGTATATAGCCTCCACATTGACTCTGTACCGTAACACCCTGTGTATAGCCTCCACATTGACTCTGTACCGGTACCCCCTGTATATAGCCTCCACATTGACTCTGTACCGGTACCCCCTGTATATAGCCTCCACATTGACTCTGTACCGGTACCCCCTGTATATAGCCTCCACATTGACTCTGTACCGGTACCCCCTGTATATAGCCTCCACATTGACTCAGTACCGTAACACCCTGTATATAGCCTCCACATTGACTCTGTACCGGTACCCCCTGTATATAGCCTCCACATTGACTCTGTACCGGTACCCCCTGTATATAGCCTCCACATTGACTCTGTACCGGTACCCCCTGTATATAGTCTCCACATTGACTCTGTACCGGTACCCCTGTATATAGCCTCCACATTGACTCTGTACCGGTACCCCCTGTATATAGCCTCCACATTGACTCTGTACCGGTACCCTCTGTATATAGCCTCCACATTGACTCTGTACCGGTACCCCCTGTATATAGCCTCCACATTGACTCTGTACCGGTACCCCCTGTATATAGTCTCGTTATTGTTATTTTACTGCTGCTCTTTCATTACTTATTACTTTTATTTATTTTGTGGGGGGTATTTTTCTTAAAACTGCATTGTTGGTTAAGGGCTTGTAAGTAAACATTTCACTGTAAGGTCAACACCTGTTTTATTCAGCATTTCACGGTAAGGTCTACTACACCTGTTGTATTCAGCATTTTACTGTGAGGTCTACTACACCTGTTGTATTCAGCATTTCACTGTAAGGTCTACTACACCTGTTGTATTCAGCATTTCACTGTAAGGTCTACTACACCTGTTGTATTCAGCATGTCACTGTGAGGTCTACTACACCTGTTGTATTCAGCATGTCACTGTGAGGTCTACTACACCTGTTGTATTCAGCATGTCACTGTGAGGTCTACTACACCTGTTGTATTCAGCATTTCACTGTAAGGTCTACTACACCTGTTGTATTCAGCATTTCACTGTAAGGTCTACTACACCTGTTGTATTCAGCGTTTCACTGTGAGGTCTACTACACCTGTTGTATTCAGCATGTCACTGTGAGGTCTACTACACCTGTTGTATTCAGCGTTTCACTGTGAGGTCTACTACACCTGTTGTATTCAGCATTTCACTATGAGTTCTACACCTGTTGTATTCAGCATTTCACTGTGAGGTCTACTACACCTGTTGTATTCAGCATTTCACTGTAAGGTCTACTACACCTGTTGTAGTCAGCATTTCACTGTGAGGTCTACACCTGTTGTATTCAGCATTTCACTGTGAGGTCTACTACACCTGTTGTATTCAGCATTTCACTGTGAGGTCTACTACACCTGTTGTATTCAGCATTTCACTGTGAGGTCTACTACACCTGTTGTATTCAGCGTTTCACTGTAAGGTCAACACCTGTTGTTTTCAGCGCATGTGACTAATACAATTTGATTTGATTAACTGAGCTGGGTTTGGGTCTTTGATAAGTCATTGTGTCAACACAGCCTTATAATGCTGTGAACGGAACCAGGAACCCAAATGATTTGGGTGGATCCCATCCTCCTTATAAAATGTGTTTTGTTTCCAGAAGGTATCAAAATTGTCAATAAATATTAGACCGACAGAGCTGCAATAGTCTCGTAGCCAGTTATGGCGGACTAAAAGTCTTTCCCTGTGGTTCAGTTGGTATAGAGCATGGTGTGTGCAACACCAGGGTTGTGGGTTCAATTCCCACGGGGGGCCAGTAAAAAAAAATAAAAAAAATGTATGGTATGAAATGCATTCATTACTGCAAGTCGCTCTGGATAAGAGCGTCTACTAAATGACTAAAATGTAAAAGTCTGCTGAAACATTCAATGCCACGATTTAGGGAGGGCAGAGATCCAGATATTATGGGGTGTTTGTTGGTGTCAAGTAGAGACCCAATCCCTCGTTCACCTGGATAGCACCAGGGACTGAGACATTTCTCACCATTGGGACTGCCCAATACAAACGGCCAGAGAAGGGAATTGAGAAATCCACCCACTCCCGCCCCTCACACAATTCAACGAGCCTTTCACAAGTCCACGAAGCACGAGAGTGTATGCCCGCTGCTCCCGGCGATAGGTCCAGACTCCCACAGCAGGAAGTGCCCCTTCAGATCCAGAGAGAGGGAAAGGGTCTGAACTGGACGATGAAACCGTAGTAGGAATCAGCACTGTCGGTGAAGACACAGGCAATCCCAGCAATGAAGGCACCGGGAGATCAGGTACAAGTGCAGAGAAGCTATTCCTTATGTCAATCTGCTCCAAACCTCTCAGTCACTCCCGTCCACTTAGCAACCGTTGCCTTCAGTTTCCACGACTTGTGTCATGGGACCAGCGCTGATTGGAACTAGTTCCAGGAAGCCATTCAGATAGGGACAGATGGGGAACCAGTTCCAGGTAACACAGGCCATTAAGATAGGGACAGATGGGGAACTAGTTCCAGGTAACACAGGCCATTCAGATAGGGACAGATGGGGAACTAGTTCCAGGTAACACAGGCCATTCAGATAGGGACAGATGGGGAACTAGTTCCAGGTAACACAGGCCATTCAGATAGGGACAGCCGTAGGAGTTGAGAACGAGAAAGTTCGAATCTGCGTTTTCCCCATAAGTTCGCACAGAATTTGTTTGTTTGCTAAGCATAGCCACCTCATTCCCGTACTCCTCCGCTAGCAAACTATTGCTGGATTGGAACTCCAAAGTGTCAATATATAAACACAGCTTCTACAGCACTGGAAACAATCTTTAGCTGTCAATATATCAACACAGCTTCTAGGAAACCTCCCTTAGCTGTCAATATATAAACACAGCTTCTACAGCACTGGAAACCTTTGTTAGCTGTCAATATATTAACACAGCTTCTAGGAAACCTCCCTTAGCTGTCAATATATTAACACAGCTTCTAGGAAACCTCCCTTAGCTGTCAATATATTAACACAGCTTCTAGGAAACTTCCCTTAGCTGTCAATAGGTTAACACAGCTTCTAGGAAACCACCCTTAGCTGTCAATATATTAACACAGTTTCTAGGAAACCTCCCTTAGCTGTCAATAGATAAACACAGCTTCTACAGCACTGGAAACCTTCGTTAGCTGTTCCAGGCGAGGCGGGTTCCATTGCTGGCTAGTTGGTAGCAGGTATTGACACACAGAGTTTTTGAGTTCCGTAGTTTTGGTCGTCGAGTCGGTGTCTCCCGACAGCAGCTGGCATGGAAAAACAAGAAGCACAATGACGGGCTGTACTGATCACAATTTAAAAACTCACTCACTGGAAATAAGCACTTTCCTTTAGATACGGCTATTGAGAACATTGTACGAGTTCCCTTTGGTAGTCTGGCTCGCTGTGTTTGGAGCTGCACAGCCACAGAACTGTGCATAGCTGTTAATGAGATAAGAACAGAGGACCAACAGGGTAGTAACCGGCCTCTGTATATAGAGGACCAACAGGGTAGTAACAGGCCTCTGTATATAGAGCAGAGGACCAACAGGGTAGTAACAGGCCTCTGTATATAGAGCAGAGGACCAACAGGGTAGTAACAGGCCTCTGTATATAGAGCAGAGGACCAACAGGGTAGTATCAGGCCTCTGTATATAGAGGAGCAACAGGGTAGTAACAGGCCTCTGTATATAGAGCAGAGGACCAACAGGGCAGTAACAGGCCTCTGTATATAGAGCAGAGGACCAACAGGGCAGTAACAGGCCTCTGTATATAGAGCAGAGGACCAACAGGGTAGTAACAGGCCTCTGTATATAGAGGACCAACAGGGTAGTAACAGGCCTCTGTATATAGAGCAGAGGACCAAGAGGGTAGTAACAGGCCTCTGTATATAGAGGACCAACAGGGTAGTAACAGGCCTCTGTATATAGAGCAGAGGACCAACAGGGTAGTAACAGGCCTCTGTATATAGAGGACCAACAGGGTAGTAACAGGCCTCTGTACATAGAGCAGAGGACCAACAGGGTAGTAACAGGCCTCTGTATATAGAGCAGAGGACCAACAGGGTAGTAACAGGCCTCTGTATATAGAGCAGAGGACCAACAGGGTAGTAACAGGCCTCTGTATATAGAGCAGAGGACCAACAGGGTAGTAACAGGCATCTGTATATAGAGCAGAACACCAACAGGGTAGTAACAGGCCTCTGTATATAGAGCAGAGGACCAACAGGGTAGTAACAGGCCTCTGTATATAGAGCAGAGGACCAACAGGGTAGTAACAGGCCTCTGTATATAGAGCAGAGGACCAACAGGGTAGTAACAGGCCTCTGTATATAGAGCAGAGGACCAACAGGGTAGTAACAGGCCTCTGTAAATAGAGGGACAAACAGGGCAGTAACAGGCCTCTGTATATAGAGCAGAGGACCAACAGGGTAGTAACAGGCCTCTGTATATAGAGGACCAACAAGGTAGTAACAGGCCTCTGTATATAGAGCAGAGGACCAACAGGGTAGTAACAGGCCTCTGTATATAGAGCAGAGGACCAACAGGGTAGTAACAGGCCTCTGTATATGGAGCAGAGGACCAACAGGGTAGTAACAGGCCTCTGTATATAGAGCAGAGGACCAACAGGGCAGTAACAGGCCTCTGTATATAGAGCAGAGGACCAACAGGGTAGTAACAGGCCTCTGTATATAGAGGACCAACAGGGTAGTAACAGGACTCTGTATACAGAGGACCAACAGGGTAGTAACAGGCCTCTGTATATAGAGCAGAGGACCAACAGGGTAGTAACAGGCCTCTGTATATAGAGGACCAACAGGGTAGTAACAGGCATCTGTATATAGAGCAGAGGACCAACAGGGTAGTAACAGGCCTCTGTATATAGAGGACCAACAGGGTAGTAACAGGCCTCTGTATATAGAGGACCAACAGGGTAGTAACAGGCCTCTGTGTATAGAGCAGAGGACCAACAGGGTAGTAACAGGCCTCTGTATATAGAGCAGAGGACAAACAGGGTAGTAACAGGCCTCTGTATATAGAGCAGAGGACCAACAGGGTAGTAACAGGCCTCTGTATATAGAGGACCAACAGGGTAGTAACAGGCCTCTGTATATAGAGGACCAACAGTGTAGTAACAGGCCTCTGTATATAGAGGACCAACAGGGTAGTAACAGGCCTCTGTATATAGAGCAGAGGACCAACAGGGTAGTAACAGGCCTCTGTATATAGAGCAGAGGACCAACAGGGTAGTAACAGGCCTCTGTATATAGAGCAGAGGACCAACAGGGTAGTAACAGGCCTCTGTATATAAAGCAGAGGACCAACAGGGTAGTAACAGGCCTCTGTATATAGAGAACCAACAGGGTAGTAACAGGTCTCTGTATATAGAGCAGAGGACCAACAGGGTAGTAACAGGCCTCTGTATATAGAGCAGAGGACCAACAGGGTAGTAACAGGCCTCGGTATATAGAGCAGAGGACCAACAGGGCAGTAACAGGCCTCTGTATATAGAGCAGAGGACCAACAGGGTAGTAACAGGCCTCTGTATATAGAAGACCAACAGGGTAGTAACAGGCCTCTGTATATAGAGCAGAGGACCAACAGGGTAGTAACAGGCCTCTGGATATAGAGCAGAGGACCAACAGGGTAGTAACAGGCCTCTGTATATAGAGGACCAACAGGGTAGTAACAGGCCTCTGTATATAGAGCAGAGTACCAACAGGGTAGTAACAGGCTTCTGTATATAGAGGACCAACAGGGTAGTAACAGGCCTCTGTATATAGAGCAGAGGACCAACAGGGTAGTAGCAGGTCTCTGTATATAGAGGACCAACAGGGTAGTATCAGGCCTCAGTATATAGAGCAGAGGACCAACAGGGTAGTAACAGGCCTCTGTAAATAGAGCAGAGGACCAACAAGGTAGTAACAGGCCTCTGTATATAGAGCAGAGGACCAACAGGGTAGTAACAGGCCTCTGTAAATAGAGCAGAGGACCAACAGGGTAGTAACAGGCCTCTGTATATAGAGCAGAGGACCAACAGGGTAGTAACAGGCCTCTGTATATAGAGCAGAGGACCAACAGGGTAGTAACAGGCCTCTGTAAATAGAGCAGAGGACCAACAGGGTAGTAACAGGCCTCTGTATATAGAGCAGAGGACCAACAGGGTAGTAACAGGCCTCTGTAAATAGAGCAGAGGACCAACAGGGTAGTAACAGGCCTCTGTATATAGAGCAGAGGACCAACAGGGTAGTAACAGGCCTCTGTATATAGAGGACCAACAGGGTAGTAACAGGCCTCTGTATATAGAGCAGAGGACCAACAGGGAAGTAACAGGCCTCTGTATATAGAGGACCAACAGGGTAGTAACAGGCCTCTGTATATAGAGGACCAACAGGGTAGTAACAGGCCTCTGTATATAGAGCAGAGGACCAACAGGGTAGTAACAGGCCTCTGTATATAGAGCAGAGGACCAACAGGGTAGTAACAGGCCTCTGTATATAGAGCAGAGGACCAACAGGGTAGTAACAGGCCTCTGTATATAGAGGACCAACAGGGTAGTAACAGGCCTCTGTATATAGAGCAGAGGACCAACAGGGTAGTGACAGGCCTCTGTATATAGAGCAGAGGACCAACAGGGTAGTAACAGGCCTCTGTATATAGAGGACCAACAGGGTAGTAACAGGCCTCTGTATATAGAGAACCAACAGGGTAGTAACAGGCCTCTGTATATAGAGGACCAACAGGGTAGTAACAGGCCTCTGTATATAGAGCAGAGGACCAACAGGGTAGTAACAGGCCTCTGTATATAGAGGACCAACAGGGTAGTAACAGGCCTCTGTATATAGAGCAGAGGACCAACAGGGTAGTAACAGGCCTCTGTATATAGAGCAGAGGACCAACAGGGTAGTAACAGGCTTCTGTATATAGAGGACCAACAGGGTAGTAACAGGCTTCTGTATATAGAGGACCAACAGGGCATTAACAGGCTTCTGTATATTGTGGCTGTGTTATTGGGTTGTCACGGTACCAGTATTTTCCATGGCAAAAATGAAAAACACAATGCAAACTAATCTCTTTGGTCCTTTAAAACCCAGAGTATGTAACATAGTGTAATATACAGTTGAAGTCTGTAGTTTACATACAACTTAGCCAAATACATTTAAACTCAGTTTTTCACAATTCCTGACATTTTAATCCTAGTAAAATTCCCTGTCTTAGGTCAGTTAGGATCACCACTTTATTTTAAGAATGTGAAATGTCAGAAAAATAGTAGAGAGAATTATTTATTTCAGCTTTTATTTCTTTCATCACATTCCCAGTGGGTCAGAAGTTTACATACATGCAATTAGTATTTGGTAGCATTGCCTATAAATTGTTTAACTTGGGTCAAATGTTTCGGGTAGCCTTCCACAAGCTTCCCACAATAAGTTGGGGGAATTTTGGCCCATTCCTCCTGACAGAGCTGGTGTAACTGAGTCAGGTTTGTAGGCCTCCTTGCTCGTGAACGCTTTTTCAGTTCTGCCCACACATTGTTTCATCAGACCAGAGGACATTTAAAAAAAAAAAATCTTTGTCCCCATGTGCAGTTGCAAACCGTAGTTTGCCTTTTTTTGTGGCGGTTTTGGAGCAGTGGCTTCTTCCTTGCTGAGCAGCCTTTCAGGTTATGTTGATATAGGACTCATTTTACTGTGGATATAAATACTTTTGTACCTGTTTTCCTCCAGCATCTTCACAAGGTCCTTTGCTGTTGTTCTGGGATTGATTTTCACTTTTCGCACCAAAGTATGTTAATCTCTAGGAGACAGAACGCGTCTCCTTCCTGAGCGGTATGACGGCTGCGTGGTCCCATGGTGTTTATACTTGCGTACTATTGTTTGTACAGATGAATGTGGTACCTTCAGGCATTTGGAAATTGCTCCCAAGGATGAACCAGACTTGTGGAGGTCTACAATTTTTTTTCTGAGGTCTTTGCTGATTTCATTTGATTTTCCCATGACGTCAAGCAAAGAGGCACTGAGTTTGAAGGTAGGCCTTGAAATACATCCACAGGTATACCTCCAATTGACTCAAATGATGTAGCCTATCAGAATCTTCTAAAGCCATGACGTAGTTTGTTAACAAGACATTTGTGGAGTGGTCGAAAAACGAGTTTCAATGACTCCAACATAAGTGTATGTAAACTTTCGTCTTCAACTGTACTGTCGCTTGGAAAACAAACAGGATTCTGCGGGACAATATAAGGCTGCTTGTTTACAACATTAGGACTGTTTTCCTCAGGTAATGTTGTCTGCTTCATGTTTTGTTTCCTTGCATGATACCTCTGAGTATGGCAATACTGCTATCATGACAACCCCAGGATGTGTTTGTGTTACTATGTTAATCTGGGTGCAGATGTCAGGTATGGCCGTTTGCCCAGTTTCTCTCACTTTAATCTGGACACACACGGTAATGGGGGGCATTAAATGTTTTTTACCAAATCCTGTTGTCAATCAAGCAGAGGGAGAGCGAAAAAGAGAGGAGAGAGAGAGAAGAGAGGGAGGTAGAGATAAAAAAAAGGAGGGAGGGAGAGAGAGAAGGAGGGAGAGAGAGAGAGGAGACAGAGAAGAACAGAGGTGTTAGAGGAATAGATATTATAGAGGGATGGAGATAGAGGGATAATAAACGAATAGAGAGAGAGAGATCCGGACGGATGGAGAGACGGAGAGAGTGAATGAGAGACAAAGAAAGAAACAAAGAGAGTGTGTGAAAGAGAGACGGATAGAAAGACGGAAAGAGAGGCACAAAAAGAGAGGTGCAGAGGACAGATGGACGGCAGGAGAGAAAGAGGATAGAGTGGTGTTTCTGGACCCTCAACTCTCCGGCCAGACGCCATTTTGGGAGGAGGAAGGAAAGTACCTTTGAACCTGCTGCTGTTTGAACCTGTAGGAACAACCCCCCAAACCTGCCCTGACTTGTTGGATGGCAGAACTGTGACCTGTTGGTCAATCCTTAACCCATGGAGGGTAAGATACCGGGATGTTAAGAAACATTTACCACTCACCCAGAGAGTCTTCTGCTTCGTGGATCTAGGATCACCTGGAACAGGACAGGCTGAACACACTGAAGGCCTTAGGACTCTGCTGAGTGGAGGGGTCAAGGGTCAAGGGTCAAGGGTCAGAGGTAGGGGTTGCCAGGGGGTTTGGTGCCAGGGGTAACAGTCCGTGATTCACCATGTCCGCAGGGCGACCGTCGGGTGCAGGCTGCGGCTCATCAGCCGGTAAAGGGGGTAAGTTCAGTGTGGAGGCACTGTATGGGTTCAGTAAGAAACCCAAAACATCCGCCACCGCTAAGAGTGGGTCGTGTAAGAGAGGGGGAGGAGGAGGGAAGGAGGAGTCAGCTCTAGCAGGACAGATACTACAGGCAGCCAGGACACTGATGGAGCGACGGAGGCTGGAACTCTATCTCAGAGAGTGTGACCTCACGGTGACGGAGTGTACCGCAGAACAGACCGCTATGCCATACAGGTGGGTAGACAGTAGACACACACACACAGATGGTTCTGTAACCTGAATGAATGTATGCTTTAATGTGAAAAGTAAGGGTATGCAACCAGGTGTTGGATGTACAGCAGCCTTACCTTGGTCCAGGGAGATAGCAGCATTACCTTGGTCCAGGGAGATAACAACCTTACCTTGGTCCAGGGAGATAGCAGCATTACCTTGGTCCAGGGAGATAACAACCTTACCTTGGTCCAGGGAGATAGCAGCATTACCTTGGTCCAGGGAGATAGCAGCATTACCTTGGTCCAGGGAGATAGCAGCATTACCTTGGTCCAGGGAGATAGCAGCATTACCTTGGTCCAGGGAGATAACAACCTTACCTTGGTCCAGGGAGATAGCAGCCTTACCTTGGTCCAGGGAGATAGCAGCCTTCTCTTGGTCCGGGGAGTTAGCAGCCTTCCCTTGGTCTAAGGAGATAGCACCTTGCCTTGGTCCAGGGAGATAGCAGCCTTACCTTGGTCCAGGGAGATAGCAACCTGTCCTTGGTCCAGGGCGACAGCACCTTACCTTGGTCCAGGGCGACAGCACCTTACCTTGGTCCAGGGCGACAGCACCTTACCTTGGTCCAGGGCGACAGCACCTTACCTTGGTCCAGGGCGACAGTACCTTACCTTGGTCCAGGGTGACAGCACATTACCTTGGTCCAGGGCGACAGCACCTTACCTTGGTCCAGGGAGACAGCAACCTGTCCTTGGTCCAGGGCGACAGCACCTTACCTTGGTCCAGGGCGACAGCACCTTGCCTTGGTCCAGGGCGACAGCACCTTACCTTGGTCTAGGGCGACAACACCTTACCTTGCTCCAGGGCAACAACACCTTACCTTGGACTAGAGCGACAACACCTTACCTTGGTCCAGGGCAACAACACCTTAACTTGGTCCAGGGCAACAACACCTTTCCTTGGTCCAGGGCGACAGCACCTTACCTTGGTCCAGGGCGACAACACCTTACCTTGGTCCAGGGCGACAACACCTTACCTTGGACTAGAGCGACAACACCTTACCTTGGTCCAGGGCGACAACACCTTACCTTGGTCCAGGGCGGCAGCACCTTACCTTGGTCCAGGGCGACAGCACCTTACCTTGGTCCAGGGCCAGCGTTGTCTTGATTCCTTTGGGTCGGCCAGTCCAAGATGGTTATTACTTGTTCAGACTAAAATAAATAGCTAAGTATCCCAAAAAACAGGCATGCCTAAACTAAAGGTTCAAACCCTAAAACTAAAGCCATCATGGCCCCCAAACAAATCCAGTAAAACCAGAATACTACAGTACTTACTAATTCTATAGTAAAATGTAGTATACTTTAGAATATCATACTACACATTTTAGTATCCCTCGGTCATGTGTTGATCTTACTGTAGAATGTTGTAGTATACCACAGTAAACACTACAGTATTAGTGTTATTATTATATACAGGGTACCAGTACCAGTCGATGTGCAGGGGTACGAGGTAGTAACTTGGCTATATAAACAGGGTACCAGTACCAGTGGATGTGCAGGGGTATGAGGTAGTAACTTGGCTATATAAACAGGGTACCAGTACCAGTCGATGTGCAGGGGTATGAGGTAGCAACTTGGCTATATAAACAGGGTACCAGTGGATGTGCAGGGATATGAGGTAGTAACTTGGCTATATTAACAGGGTACCAGTACCAGTCGATGTGCAGGGGTACGAGGTAGTAACTTGGCTATATAAACAGGGTACCAGTACCAGTGGATGTGCAGGGGTATGAGGTAGTAACTTGGCTATATAAACAGGGTACCAGTACCAGTCGATGTGCAGGGGTATAAGGTAGTAACTTGGCTATATAAACAGGGTACCAGTGGATGTGCAGGGGTATGAGGTAGTAACTTGGCTATATAAACAGGGTACCAGTCGATGTGCAGGGGTACGAGGTAGTAACTTGGCTATATAAACAGGGTACCAGTCGATGTGCAGGGGTATGAGGTAGTAACTTGGCTATATAAACAGGGTACCAGTCGATGTGCAGGGGTACGAGGTAGTAACTTGGCTATATAAACAGGGTACCAGTACCAGTCGATGTGCAGGGGTATGAGGTACTAACTTGGCTATATAAACAGGGTACCAGTACCAGTGGATGTGCAGGGATATGAGGTAGTAACTTGGCTATATAAACAGGGTACCAGTACCAGTCGATGTGCAGGGGTACGAGGTAGTAACTTGGCTATATAAACAGGGTACCAGTCGATGTGCAGGGGTATGAGGTAGTAACTTGGCTATATAAACAGGGTACCAGTCGATGTGCAGGGGTACGAGGTAGTAACTTGGCTATATAAACAGGGTACCAGTACCAGTCGATGTGCAGGGGTATGAGGTACTAACTTGGCTATATAAACAGGGTACCAGTACCAGTGGATGTGCAGGGATATGAGGTAGTAACTTGGCTATATAAACAGGGTACCAGTACCAGTCGATGTGCAGGGGTACGAGGTAGTAACTTGGCTATATAAACAGGGTACCAGTACCAGTCGATGTGCAGGGGTACGAGGTAGTACCTTGGCTCTATAAACAGGGTACCAGTCGATGTGCAGGGGTATGAGGTAGTAATTTGGCTATATAAACAGGGTACCAGTACCAGTCGATGTGCAGGGGTATGAGGTAGTAACTTGGCTATATAAACAGGGTACCAGTCGATGTGCAGGGGTACGAGGTAGTAACTTGGCTATATAAACAAGGTACCAGTACCAGTGGATGTGCAGGGGTATGAGGTAGTAACTTGGCTATATAAACAGGGTACCAGTACCAGTCG